>NC_048218.1:212222541-212295059 GCF_002007445.2 Ailuropoda melanoleuca | reverse complement strand
GCCGGGATCACGCCCTGAGCCGAAGGCAGACGCTTAACCTCTGTGCCACCCAGGCGCCCCGACCTGTATTCAATTTTAATTCACTTTTTAGAATAAGCTAGAAGTGTGGGTTGATTTTTATAAATTTGGTAACTTTCACATTTCTTTTAAAAATTGTATTTTAAGTTGATCTTTAATCACTCGAACTTTGATTTTTTTCATTTATAGAAAAAAAACATAGAAATAATTCATGCAATTACATCTGTGGTTCTTGCTTCTGTATCTGTAATAAATGAAAGTGAGAATTATGAAGACTTACTGGAATGTGCAGTTATGTTGAATGGTAAGTTGAATTTGTGATAACATGGTGTGTTTAGAGGTGGGCATCTAATGATTCTCTGTAAAAGGAAACCAGTCATCATGTAGAAGTGGAAATATTAAGGAATAACTTTGCATTCAAGCTCTTTTACTTCAGCTAGAAAAGGAGCAAAGAAGTATTCTTTTAAGGGCTGTCCTGATGAACTGATTTAATTTAAGCCACATAGAACTATTTCAGATGGTGAAAATGTACATTACCGAATAACTGACTGCTTGTTGTTTTCAAATTTTCTGGAATGTCTTATTTGACCTACAGGACCCTAGTGATAAGAGCTTATTAAGGGAAAATGGTCTGATTATAAATTCCTCAGCTGGTGATTACTGCCAGAAAGTTTCAACTTAACCAAGCATATGTGACATTGCATTTTTTTTCTTTAAATATGTCATAAACATGACCTGAAGAATAATTATTGACTCTTAGGGGACCTTTACTATTATAATTTATATCATAGTGATTTTCAGGTTTTAACTAAATTGTGAAACTGTAGTTATTAATTTAGGAGGAACACTATGAATTTGAATATCTGATTATAAAATATTTACATAAAATTATTTTATCAATATAAAAGATGCAAAGTAATTTTAATGCATTTTATGAAAAATCATCTAAGTGTCCTGACCTTCACCCTGTGAATGTATTCATTCCATGTGACAAACTCTCCTGTGAGACTTCTCATTCTTAGTGCCACTTGGATTTATGTATTTTTTTAATTCAGAATTCTTGCGTTGGAATACAATGTGTTATTAAGAAGTTACACTCAGTTGTAATATATACTGATTAGCGAATCAGTATATAAATAGTTCCCAAATAGTTCCCAATGCTCTGTGAATGTTACTACAGTTTATTTTCACAGTCTCCAAATAACTGTTTTATAAGATGATTAGTGCTAATATTGTAGTTGTTCCTAACTTCCCATTGATTCAGGAATATAACATGGATGTAATGGCATTCAAATATCTATGGATTATAATTATGAGCATATTATCAGTATTTTCATTTCATTCTTGAGCTTTTTTTTTTTTTTTTAAAGATTTTATTTATTTATTCGACAGAGATAGAGACAGCCAGCGAGAGAGGGAACACAAGCAGGGGGAATGGGAGAGGAAGAAGCAGGCTCATAGCGGAGGAGCCTGATGTGGGACTCGATCCCATAACGCTGGGATCACGCCCTGAGCCGAAGGCAGACGCTTAACCGCTGTGCCACCCAGGCGCCCCCATTCTTGAGCTTTTCTAGTAATAAAAGCACTGTGGTTTTTGTATTCATTATAATAATTGCTTTTACTGTTTTTCACCAGTGAGCCAGAATTTGAGGCCAACCTATGAAGGACAGATATTATGGATTAGTGGTTGCCACACCTGACCTGGGTTTTGGGTTTGGTGTCGAGTGTTACCTGTGGGTGTCCTAACACTCACATTTGGGGAGTTTGAATACCTGCCTCTCTTAAATGAGGGGTTTGGGCAGTATGACCCCTCTGAGTCTTCCAGTTCTAAAATTTTGTACTCTGTTGGGTCTGCTTTTATAAAAGTAGTTAACAGTTTTTTCAAGTTAACATCCTTTGTATTCTGTAAATAATGTATATAAATTTCTGGCAAGGTAAACGTAAACCAATGTTTGTTTAGCAAACCTTTGTGAGTCATGGTACTTTACACTACTGGATCTCCTTTACTAACTGGACAATTACTGTGCTCTGTTTTAGGTATTTTATATGCATTACCTGAATCTGAAAGAAAGCTGCAGAGTTCCATTCAGGATTTATGTGTCATATGGTGGGAGAAAGGCCTGCCTGCCAAGGAAGATATGGGAAAGACTGCTTTTATCATGCTATTAAGGAAGAGTCTAGAGACTAAAACAGTATGCTTACTTTTTAAAACACATACCTTCCTTTAATAGTGCACGTGTTCATACCAGCTAGGAATTATGTTCACTCCTAAGTGGCCTGACTGCAGTTGCTTCCCCATTAGGGTCTTTTTAATGAGATGTTCGGGCAGTGGCTCTGCATTGCAGTCTATCTTTTTCTTTTTCTTTTTTTTTAATTTTTATTTATTTATTTATAAGATTTTATTTATTTGTCAGAGAGAGAGCTATACAGAGCACAAGTGGGGAATGGCAGGCAGAGGGAGAAGCAGGCTCCCCACTGAGCAGGGAGTCCGCCACAGGACTCGATTCCAGGACCTTGGGATCATGACCTGAGCTGAAGGCAGATGCTTAACTGACTGAGCCTCCCAGATGTCCCATCCACATTGCCGTCTTATGTGGGCTTTCTCCTCCATCTTCCAGGGTGTGTGGTCCTTGTCCTCCCTCTTATCACTTCATGGTAGTAAGTGGCTGTTCTACCTTCACTTTCATATATGAGTTCCAGGGAGGAAGAAGCGGTAGGGAAGCAGCAAGGGCCAGAATTCTCAGAAGTTCTCAACTTGTATCCACCATTCAGAATCAGGTCACATGGCCACATCTGTTTGCTGCAAATGGGATTTTTGAAGGGATACATTGCCACTGTTAGCGAAAGTGGATATTTTTAGTAGCAAAGAAGGGATGAGGTAACTGAGATAGGTAAGTGGAAGTGGCTGCCTGTGTTAGTGTGGTCCTCTGAGAGGCAGACCCCACCTCGGACTGCATAGGATTGGTCATATGTGATGAAGGGAGAAAGGGGGCAGGAGTGGTAGGGAAAGCCTCAGGCCCAGGTGCAGGCACCACACCCGTAGGAAGTAGGGTTGTGTCAGACTGCAGCTTAGGCAGGTTTGAGGATTGGATTTAACTTGGTCCATTTCTCAGCTTTTCATCTTTGGTGTCTAGTTAAGATATCCAGAAAAAGAACAGTTTCTATCCTCTGATCAAGAGAACAACAGATACTTATGTTCCTCTTAGAAAATTGAGCAAATGAAGAAAAGGGAAAATGAGGAAGATAAAAATCCTCTAATTCCTCTACCCAAGGTGATCATTCCTATTTTCCGGATGTTTAGGAATTTCTCTTTGTCTTTTCTCCCCCTCATACCTTTACTTCCTTATGACAGGTTCCTAGAAATGAAATTCACGGGTCAGTGGGTTTGAACTTGATGCACATTTGGAGTTCTTGCTACACACTGCCAACAGCTTTCTAGCAGACTTGCCTTTCATCACACTCGCACTGTGTGTCTGTCTCACCATGGCCTCCAAGGAGCTGCCAGTTTGATGACAGAAAAGACTGTGGCTGCTCCCTCAGCTCGCCATAAAATTGTCAGGATTTATCCTTAAGCCATTGTTAGTTTATCTTTTTAAAATCTGTTTTCAAAAAAAAAAAATCCATTTCCCCTGCCTTTTTGTTTAGCTTTTAAATCAAGGCTTTATTTAATGTCGCTCTAGTGTTTTACACCTGTCCCGTTGGTATATGGGCGCCACTAGCAGCATGGGGCTACTTAAGTTTCACTTGTAGTGAAGAAAACTAAACGCTGGGTTCCTCATCGCACCGGTCACATGTCCATGCTCTATAGCCTGCCGGGGCTGGCAGATGCTGCACTGGGCATTGCAGACTCGGACTCCACACCACAGAAACCAGGCAGTGCTGCCTATCAGTGCAGCTATGTGCTTTTGCCACAGTTTCTTCCTTTTAGATGAATAATCCAGAGTTGTAATTATTTATTATATAAAGTATTCTTATTGTAAATTTGAAACGTGACCTTAATTATTTATTAAAAAACTAACATCTTTCATTTTTATGTCATTCCTAGGGTGCAGACATATGTCGGCTTTGGCGTATTCATCAAGCTTTATATTGCTTTGATTATGATTTAGAGGAAAGTAAAGAAATCAAAGATATGCTACTTGAGTGTTTCATAAGTGTTAAATATATCAAGAAAGAAGAGGTAACTAGGTTTTTCTTTTTTGGCGTTTTTGTGTATTGCTTTTTAATGGATGTTTTTCCTAAGTTCATGTAGTTGCTCTTGTACCATGCTTGGTGCTTTAATGAAAGAGTCAGCCTAACTATCAAGGGTTGTTACATTTATTGCACATTTTTGCCACATAGCACTATTCACACGTTTTACAGATCGTTGCTTATTTCATCATTAAATCAGATGGTAATAGGTGGCTGTGAATCCTGGGGGAACTGTGATTGCACTTCAAGAATGATTAGGTTGGGGATGGGCTACATGGGTGATAGGCATTAAGGAGGGCACTTGTGATGAGCACTGGGTTTTGTGTGTAAGTGTTGAATCACTGAATTCTACTCCAGAAACCAACATTGCACTGTATGTTCACTAACAAAATTAAAAAGAAAAAGTTCTTTTTTCAATGAAAGAAAAAGAAAAGGATACTTAAAAATAAGGTTGAGAAAACATTTCCCAGTAGATTAGTCTCGACCCTCTGCCCTAATTCCAGGCTAATTGGCATTTACTCAGAACCATCATCACACAATATTCTCAATTTCTTTTTTCCTGCCATCTAGTCAATCCAGAGAGAAGCTTCTGGCCACTGCTGCACTGTCCATTTTGGTGGTCATTCCCACATGTAGCTACTGAGCATGTGGACTATGGCCAGTCGAATTGTGGCCTTCAGCATAAAATACATGGATTCAAACTTACTATGAAAAAAGAATGTAAAATAGCTCATTAAAAATTTTTATATACTTATTACATATTTAAATGATAATATTTTGGATATGTTGTCTTAAATACATTGTTAAAATTGTTTTTTACTTTTATTAATGTGGCTATTAGAAAATTTAAAAAATTACAGAGTGGCTAGTTCTCTAGTTCTCTCGGACAGTTCTGAATTGTTATCTTGGGATTCTTATGTAGTCCTTTATTGAAATTGACTATATTCCCATGCTAGGGTTGCCAAAAGATTATTGCTTATATTACAGAAAATAGCCTTTGTTTCTGGTTGCTTGTTGCATCACAGACACATATGAGGCAAAAGGAGGAAGTCGTAGGGAAGTAGGTGGGAAAAGACTTCTCAGAGGAGGAGGAGTACCAGTTTTGAGGCTTATAAATGAAGAACTTGTTCAAGGTCCTGTAGCTTGTCAGGGACAAAGACACAGTCATGCTTGGACCACTCCAAAGCACCCTCTCCAGCCAGCTAGGTTAAAGGCCAGAAAGGCTGTTTTTAGTTCCCTTGTTCACTTATTAGGTGGTGACCTTGAACAGACTACTTTGAATCTCATGTTTCCTTCTGTAAAATAGGAACCACAGTGGGTCTTTCTCAGGACTCCTGAGGAGCACACAGGGTGATGTGTGGAACCTTTAGCACAGTACCTGGCAGGGACCGAGCACGTGGGAGGTGCTCTAGCTGCTAATTCCTATCACTGCTGCGTCCTTGTTGGAAAAGACGCCTCACCTGAGGCCCGTGCCCTTGGCATCTCTGGGACTGTGGTTGAATGTGAGGAGAGCAAAGTAGCTGAGAGTGGGTTCAGACAAGTCAGCTGTCTTTGTAGTGACTTGTGCATAGTGGCTGGTGACCTGCTCCTCCACCTGTGTGTGTAAGTGCAAGTAGGTAGTAAAGACGCAAATATTTGTCTGTGTTAACACTCCTCGCTTTTGGATTGACGTCTTTTGAATTTATGATGTCTAAACTCGGTTTCCTAATGAGTCCTTTGGTTAGTTCAGTTTCCAGTCTTTCTGGATAAGTGACAAGTATCTTATGCTGTAATGGCAAGTTACTTGCAGTAAATGCTTTTTAACTTGCCTGTTGCAAGCATGAATACCCTGCTATTTGTATCAAAGTGTGTTGCATTTCTGTGGATTCCAGAGACAGTTGTGGTGGACTGGTAAGCAGTGAAGAAAGAGGTGGTGATGTTGTTTGCGGGGAAATTCTCGGTAGACGTATTTTATATGCTGTATACAGTGTAAGTATGGTGTTACTGCTTTTAAGGGTCATGTGTCATCTAGTAGTATGCATATAAATTAACATGGGGAGTATGTATATTTGAAAATTCTGGTTTGGCAGATACTTAGCCTCTTAATTTCACAAGTCTTCAGTTTTCTCATTTATAAAAGATGAAGTCAGGTGACGTTCAGTTCCACTCCACCCCAAAATGCTAGGTTTAAGCATTCTTTGATTTTAGCTTATGTAGGTAGAGCCACAATGAAATGTTTGTGGACCATTTAATTTAGCTACTGGGCAGCATGGTACAAGTCTGTGTAATCCTATGGTCGAGCACAGAAGGAGGTCAGTTGTGTCTGCTGCTAGGCCCTCCAGAGGGGAGGTCTTCTTGCCATTGCCCTGCTCTGCCCAGCTCTGTCACTCCAAGGCCCTGACTGCTGTCCTGAGTTACAATTACGTATGCTTCCTTCACCGGGAGTAACAGACTTTCATGTTACTGAACATCCAAAGAATCGTTTGTTTTTTAGTTTTTAGTTATCAGGAACTTTTTACTTGGTTGCAATGTCAACATAATTTATATATATATTTTTTTAATAGGGAAGAAGATTTCTTAGTTCTCTCTTCAATTGGAATGTAAATTTTATTAAAATGATCCACGAGACCATTAAAAACCAGCTACAGGGGTTACAAAAGTAAGTATAAAAGGCAATTGATATTTTGTGCTCTTTTTTTTTTTTTTTTAAAGATTNCCTGAGTTACAATTACGTATGCTTCCTTCACCGGGAGTAACAGACTTTCATGTTACTGAACATCCAAAGAATTGTTTGTTTTTTAGTTTTTAGTTATCAGGAACTTTTTACTTGGTTGCAATGTCAACATAATATATATATATATTTTTTTTTAATAGGGAAGAAGATTTCTTAGTTCTCTCTTCAATTGGAATGTAAATTTTATTAAAATGATCCACGAGACCATTAAAAACCAGCTACAGGGGTTACAAAAGTAAGTATAAAAGGCAATTGATATTTTGTGCTCTTTTTTTTTTTTTTTTAAANTTTTTTTTTTTTTTTTTAAGATTTTATTTATTTATTTGACAGAGAGAGAGACAGCCAGCAAAAGGGAACATAGGCACGGGGGAGTGGGAGAGGAAGAAGCAGGCTCCCAGAGGAGGAGCCCGACGCGGGGCTCGATCCCAGGACTCCGGGATCATGCCCTGAGCTGAAGGCAGATGCTTAACGATTGAGCCACCCAGGCGCCCCTATTTTGTGCTGTCTTAATCTGATTATGAAATATTCTATTTGACCTGACTCTTAAAGTTATATTAATATATTGGAAGCTTTAAAAATTATCTTTTAGATTATATTATTTGTTATGTACTGTTTTTATTATGTGCTGTTGTTTTTACTACTATATTTATTATGTACTGTCGTATCAATGGATAGTTTTTTCCCTGCTATAGGAAATCATTCTTTTTCAGTAATGACATTGAAATTAAGATTTTAATTTGTGGTGGTTCTTTAAATAGTAAAATTATTGGGGCGCCTGGGTGGCTCAGTCGTTAAGCGTCTGCCTTCGGCTCAGGGCGTGATCCCAGCATTATGGGATCGAGCCCCACATCAGGCTCCTCCGCTGGGAGCCTGCTTCTTCCTCTCCCACTCCCCCTTCTTGTGTTCCCTCTCTCGCTGGCTATGTCTCTCTCTGTCCAATAAATAAATAAAAAATCTTTANTAAGCGTCTGCCTTCGGCTCAGGGCGTGATCCCAGCATTATGGGATCGAGCCCCACATCAGGCTCCTCCGCTGGGAGCCTGCTTCTTCCTCTCCCACTCCCCCTTCTTGTGTTCCCTCTCTCGCTGGCTGTGTCTCTCTCTGTCCAATAAATAAATAAAAAATCTTTAAAAAAAATTATAAAAAATAAATAAATAAATAAATAAATAGTAAAATTATTTACCAATTAAATCTTAACCTCAGTCGCAGTAAATTCCATGTCCCCAGCACTTCTGATACCATTTGAATGTAATGTCTACTTTCCAGTTGACTGTGGACTGAGCTATGTGGTTTGGTGGGAAGAGTCCTGCAGGGTAAGAGTCTAGGGTGCGCTCACAAGCTTGAGCTCCCAGCCTCTTGGAACCTCACAGCAGCTGGAGCTATCATGGTGAATGAATGTTTGCTGTTTGCCAGGTATAGGGCTCAGTGCTTCATCTGCTCTGCAGCTGCGTACTTAGTGTGCATTTCCAAATGGAATCCTTCAACTCTTGAGGTGGGCTTGTTTGCTGAGTTTCCCTGTCAGGTAGCTAGCTCTGGTTAAGTACTGAGGTGAGATTTGACTCTGAATCCCTATGACACAGCTCCTGCTATTTGCTAGAATGCTTTCTCTTCGTGTTTCCTCACTGGCAAAATATTTGGGTTAAACCAGTAGATTTCTAAACCGATTCTAAAAGTCAACTCTGGTATTTTAGGGAATTAGTAATCTGGAAAGTCCAGAATTGATTCCCAAGTCAAAATTGTATTTATAAATTTAAACATTTTTTTACTCAAGAATTTGGTTCTCAGCTTATGTTCTCATAATTTCACAGAAAATAGTAAAGTTCCAGGGAAACCTTGACTGAGAAGGAAGAAAATCGTTTGATATTCAGTTCCCCTTCTCAAAATTTCTTCCTTTTTCTGCTTCCTGCTCCAGGTAGATAACCTGTCTCCCTAGGTGCTTGGCAGAGCACTAGCGGAGTTTCTCCTCCTCGGGGGTAGGAGGGAGCCTGAACTGACACACGTTATGAGTGTGATTGTTTGGGGGCCCCTGGCTGGCTCAGTCAGAAGAGCGTGCCCCTCCTGATCTCAGGGTCATGAGTTTGAGTCCCACGTTGGGTATAGAGATTACTTAAAAAAACAAAAACAAACAAACAAAAAAAACTTTTTAAAAAAAGTGTAGTGGTACTTGCAGTAACTTTTTTTCCCCCCCCATAGATCTTTGATGGTACACGTTGCAGAAATTTATTTCAGAGCTTGGAAAAAGGCCTCAGGGAAAATATTGGAGGTATTTTCTTTTCATTTTATTAAATGTTAACATTTATTTTTGTTGTATTCTAGTTACTAAATAAGTCGTCATGGATAGTCATTTAAAAACTGTGTTGATGCTCTTTGTCAAAATGAAGCCAGATAATGAGACTCCATGGGACGGAGACTTCACTCTCATTCCCATAAATTTTCACGCTCAGTCACAGACCCAGGATTACTGCCACTCATTGAGATTTTCCCCGTATCATTTTGGTAGCTTTATTAGAGCTGTGCTGTCCAGCCGTGCACTGGGAATGTGTCCAGTGCACGTCTCACACAGACGTGCTGTGTGAGAAACACCAGATTCCGAAGACATAGTGGGGAAAGAAGAATGTAAAATATCTATCAATGTGTTTTTAAAATATTGCTTGCATGTTGAAGTGATAATTTGGCTATATTGGGCTGAACAAAATATATTACTAAAATAGTTTTACCTATTTCTTTTGTTGTTTTTAACGTTGTTACTAGAAAACTTAAAATTGCATTTGTGGTTAGCATTCTGTTTTTGCTGGGCTGTGCTGCTCTGGAACCTCAAACTACCTCTTATCTGTTAGTTATTTTATTTTTGAGAATGTAAAGACATTCATCCTGAATATGGCTAACGTTGAATGGCCGTGTAATATCTGCATCATGAAGATGTGGCTTTATAATACACAATCACTATAAAACTCAAAGGCCCTTTGTAAAAATATCAAAAGAAAGTGTTTTTGTCTGATATCCTGTATGTTTTCCTCATACTATGTTCTCAAATGTGTTTTCTTTCCAAGAGTAAAATTTTTACTCTAAGTTGAAGAGGGGTCTTTGCTCTTCAGGGAGCAGGCCCTGAGCTGGTGGGTCAGGGAGTGCTTTACTGATGTCTGGACCTTCCTTCTGTCCACTGTGCTTCTGTGCAGTTGAAGCTTGGTTTATCACCGACTTCCACTTCTAGAAGATAAAACTTGATTGCTCATATCCCCTGCTGACAATATCTATGATCATCTTGCAGCATAAACTTTTTTGGAGGAAAGGGCAAAATCACGACATTGCTTTGCATTTCTGTGTTGTTTTATTGCATGACACTTGTTCACAGGAAGGAGTATTTGTCCCCCTTTTCTCCAATAGTGGTTTTAAAAATAGATGTTTGTAGGGGTGCCTGGCTGGCTCTGTCAGTGGAGTGTGCAATTCTTGATGTCTAATTGTGGGTTTGAGCCCCACATTGGGTGTAGAGATCATTAAAAATAAAGCCCAATTTAAAAAATGGGTGTTAGTAGTTAAAAACATAACTGATTGAATCTGTACCAAATTAGTGCCCGCTCTTTGTACTTCTCAGGCTCTCTGCTTTCTCTCTTCCTCCCTCCCTTCAGATTTTTAAAGCAAGATCCAAATATGACATCTCATATCTATGTACTTCAGTATGCATCGCTAAGGAATATGGTTATACAATGCCATTAACATACTTAACAAAATTAACAATATCTGGGTATTTTTGAAAATATTTAAATTTCTCTGCTTTGTTTCAAAGATGTGTTTTTATAGTTTGTTTTTTTTTTTGGAATCAGGATCCAATAAGTCTCCTATGGCATTTGTTATATCATTTAACTCTCTTAGAGCATTCCTCCCCAGCTCCTTTTCTGTTTTTAAAACTTGTGCCATTCATGGATATGTTGAAGAAACTGGGTCAGTTGTCCTGTAGAATGTCCATATTCTGGTAGTTAACTCTAAAGTTTCAACTTTTGTGGCACAAATACTCAGTAGGTAGTGCTGTGTACCCCATTTCATCACAAGTCAGTGTGTGGTTCCCCACATGTAGTGATGCTGCGATTTCTTAGTGGCTTCAGGTGAAGGAAGTATTTTCAGAGATAATGAAGGAGGCTAATAGCAATAGCAGGCTTTCCTTGTGTCCTTCCCTAAAGCTGTGGGACCCCAGGTGTAGGGGCAGAGTATAGGGTAACAGACCAGAGGGTCCACTGGGGGTTTGGGCTGCTCTCAGTTGTTGGCTCTGCCTCCTTTGCCCAGCTCTGGAGGTCTGTAGGTGTTGTGGGCTAACCAAAGATCTACCCACACCTACACCCCAACCCTGCCCCTCCACATGGAAGCCCTGAAAGAGCTTGTTTCAGTCACTTTGGAGTCCTGGCCCACACCTTAAAGGTAGTTCAGCGTCAGCTCTGGGGAAGCTCTTGGAACAGATCCAGTCTCTGAGGTCCTCTGGGTCAGGATGACTCAGAAGAGAGGCCCCTCAGGCCATGCTCGGTCCCTGAGCCATGTGGCTTGAACTAGCCTCAAGTGGTAGGGAGAAGCTTGTTGTGCCATCTAGCACAGATTTGGTATTTCATCGAATAAGATAGAAGAAGCTAAAGGAATATGAAAACTAAAGGGATTGTAAGAGGTATAGATTTAAAGTGGGAAAGCTCTGAGCAGGGGATCCTGGTGCTTTCCCTCACAAAGTAGAAGATGAACAGAGCCGACTCCAGCGGCTGTGCTGCTTGTCCCGTCGTCTGTTGGAGCACACACGCGCACTGAGCACTAACATTGTGCTTGCCATTCCAGACGATCGAAAACGGGTGCATCCAGGACTTCATGCACCACGGCATCCACCTTCCGCGCAGGTCTCCAGTGCACTCCAGGGTGCGCGAGGTGAGCCAGGCACTTGCCACACCAGGCACAGGTTTTTTGGATAATGTCTCAGCTTCTTTGTTTTTAGATTATTGTTTTTGTTAAATTTAAAAATTAAGTTAACCCCTCACAGGCATCGCCTTAAAGAGCCTTCTCAGAATCTTGATGTTTGGTATCTGGCAGTTTTAACTAGGAGAAGAAAAGTATGTTGTTAAGAGAGTCAGAACTTTATTCAAATAATCTTTGAATTCTTTGACATGAAAATAAATGTCCAGAATCATTACTAACTGCTACTACTACTTTTTCAGAAAAGAATATTCGAGATTATTTTTATTGTTTGCTTTCATACATTAAATTTTCATTTTGATATTTTGTAAACCAAATGGAATAAGTGTTTGGGTAGTTTCTTTTGATATTAAGGATTTTGTTTTTAAAAGCTAATCTCAGCGGCGCCTGGCTGGCTCAGTCAGTAGAACACGCAGCTCTTGATCGCAGGGTCGTGAGTTTGAGCCCCACATGTGGCGTAGAATTTACTTAAAATAAAAATTTTTAAAAACTAGTCTCAGAATTTAGATATGAATTTTATACTTCTGTTGTAAATGATCTGACTAAATAAGGCTTTATTATCAGTGTCATAATGACACTGTTAGGTGTTTGATAATCATAATGACCTCGGCAGGAGGAATTGGAAAATGTGGTCTGTTTAGGAACAAGATCAGTGTCCTAAACCAGGAGTGATGCCTTGTGTGTTTGCTGTTAATTTTGGCAACCGTACATTAAGAAGCTAAATGAACAAAGACTATCTCTTTACTTTCTTATATAGTGAAATTATTATTTGTAGAGTGTAAATATACTAATTATATTAAGCTTGAAAGGATAAGAAGACATTTCTTTACATTATTGATACTTTAGTTTTAGTTATCCAAAAATAAAAAAACCCAGAGATAAATATATCCAGTTGTTACCCGCCCCCCACCTCCAAAGACACAGAATCCTAGTATGGCTTCATTAAGGTGTAGGTCAGCTTGGGTCATTTATTTGGTGTTTCGGATTCTATTTAGTCATAAAGAATGGCAGCCTGTTAAACTGGATAAATTTGTGACATAATCGCTTCCTTCTTGGTACCAAATAACTAAAGACTTTTTCCCCAAGATTTCTTCATATTTGGTTTTCTGCTCTGGTAGTCTGAGTAATTAAAATATTTGAAGTATAGATATCACTGTTCAGTAAAACTATGGGAAAATACAAAGAATTAAAAGGAAGAATATTAAATTTCACTTTTCGAATGCAGTATATTCCTGGACTCTAATTCTTATCAATGCTTATAACACATTGTAGCTTCTTCCTCAAATCCCTTTTTTGGTAAACATCACATTTGTATGATAAATTATTTTACTGATATGTTGAAAGAAGCTTTAAGAAATGCTTCAGATGTTATTTGAAAGTAAAAATCCCCATACCATTGATGAAAATCTAACATTAGTTACAACTCTGCGAATATACTAAAGCCCACTGAATTGTATACTTTAAAAGAGTGACTTTTAGGGTATGGGATTTGTAACTCGATAAAGCTGTTTAAAAATCTTGCCGTAAAGGAGCACGTGGGTGGCTCAGTCAGTTGAGCATCTGCCTCTTGGTCTTAGCTCTTGATCTTAGGGTTGTGGATTCAAGCCCCGTGTTGGGCTCCACAGTGGGCGTGGAGCCTACTTAAAAATGAATTAATTAATTAATAAAAATAAAATATTTCTGGGGCACCTCGGTGGCTCAGTCAGTTAAGCGTCTGCCTTCTGCTCAGGTCCTGATCCCAGGAAGCTGGGATCGGGCCTGCATTGGGCTCCCTGCTCAAAGGGTAGCCTGCTTCTCCTTCTTCCTCAGCTGCTCCCTCTGCTGCTCCCCCTGCTTGTGTTGTCTCTCTTGCTCTCTCTCAAATAAATGAATCTTAAAAAAAAATAAAATCTTTCTGTAAAGTGAGTATACCATCGATAGATACCAAAACTTGATAGTATTGTACACACACACAAAAAAACTATAGTCTAATATCACTTAATCACCATCAATAAAAATTCTCAAATAAAGAATTCTCAATCAGAAGAAATAATCCCCAGGGGCGCCTGGGTAGCACAGTCGTTAAGCCTCTGCCTTTGGCTCAGGGCGTGATCCTGGCGCTCTGGGATCGAGCCCCACATCAGGCTCTTCCGCTGTGAGCTTGCTTCTTCCTCTCCCACTTCCCCTGCTTGTGTTCCCTCTCTCGCTGGCTGTCTCTCTGTCAAGTAAATGGATAAAATCTTTAAAAAAAAAAAAAAGAAGAAGAAATAATCCCCAGACTGTAGTTCTTTTAGGGTAAAGTTGATTCAGGTTCACTTAAAGTATAATCTGTTGTTGAATAACCTGTTTTATTTTTACTTTCCACTTTTCACTAATAAAATTTTAGTTCCAAGAGTGGTGAATTAAGAAAGTAAGGCAAAACTGGTTTTTGCTAGAGAATAGGAGTCTGAAGAGTTGCAAGAAGATTCTGGCTGGTGAAGAGGGCAGTAGGAAAAGGACAAAGGAGTGGAAGCTGAGCGCACAACCCATTCTCCTGATTGTTCATAAGTTTGGGGAGGATCGATACCTAAGTTAAGCTGGTACTGTGAAGGGCCACTGAGCAATGACACCCTTTTGGAGACCTAGGCGTGTTTCAGGTGCTCCTCATAGTGACTTACAACCAGCTCATTTTGGAACCAGAAGGGGCTGTAGAGACCATTCAGGCTGACTCCCTTATACACCTTTTCCACTTCACCCTGAAGGTCAGAGGTCTCAGTGCACCTGTTTTGAGGTCGACTGTTGGTAGAAGAGTAGGAACTATAACCCACGCCCTTTATTACCCAAGGTCATTGATCTTTATTTCTGCCGTAGGCTTCTTTCATGTGATTTCTCTCATGTGTTTAGTACTGTCAGTGTATCTATCACTGTGTCTTCTCTTAGGAAAGAATTGTCAAGACTTGTGAAGCGGGAGGGTCTGTTTTGGTGGAGAGGACAACTTGCCCTCTCTCTTCAAAGTAGGATCCTTAAATGCTCTTTTTAAAAACAACATTACCTTTCTTTTCTTCTTTTCTTGGCTCTTAGGTGCTGTGTTATTTTCATCATCAAAAAAAAGTTCGTCAGGGAGTGGAAGAGATGCTTTACAGATTATATAAACCCATCCTTTGGAGAGGACTAAAGGTACAGCTCTTAAATACTCCTTCCATGTTAAGAATGTGCTAATTATGGTTTTGAATTTATTGTGCTCTAATTCAGAATTGTGATAAGGCAGTATAAATAAGACTGGAAGCTGGGGGCTTTGTGAAATTTTGGGATAAATGTTTTATTCTTTTATTAAAAACATTTTTAGGCCTCTTAGACTGGGAATCTGAATTGGTTTAGCGCTGACTGCACAGTGGGAAGGGGGTTACATGCCATGTAAGCCAGCAGAGGCATTGGGGGTCTGTATAGCTGAACTGGTCCATCCTGGCCCTCTGGACCTTCTGCTGATGACTGAGACACAGGGTGACTACCTTCCGGGGGTGCTGGAATGAACATGAGTAATTTTCATCATGGTAAATCTAGTATTGGGAGAGAGAGAGAGTCAGTATTTCTTAGTGACATAAGGTGGACTTCGAGGCGAGGAATCGGGTCTTTATTTTTTTTTTTAAAGATTTATATATTTATTTTAGAGAGAGAGTGTGTGGGGGAAGGGGCAGAAGGAGAGAATCTCAAGCAGACTCCCTGCCGAGTGGGGAGCCTGACCTGGGGCTCAGTCTCATGACCCATGAGATTATGACCTCAGCCAAAAGCAAGAGTCGGAGGCTTAACCAATTGTGCCACACAGGTGCCCCCAAAACACATGGTTTGTACTCTTTCTCTTTTTTTTTAAGTAGGCTCCATGTGTGGAGCCCAATATGAGGCTTGAACTCGTGACCCAGAGATCAAGACCTGAGCTGAGATCAAGAGTCACATGTTAACCGACTGAGCCACTCAGGTGCCCCTGAGTCTTTTAATATCCGTCATTACTGAGCCAGGAATTTGGTTTAGCTCACAGGAGGTCTCCTAAGTTTGGTCAGTTAAAAGATTGTGATTGTCTTTAATTTATAAGTACGTCTGTATTTAGATCCTTACAAGCATTATTTAGGAAATCTACACTGAAGCCTTTGAATGTTTGCTCCTTGGATTCTGAAACACTCTTTTCTTATTCCAGGCCCGAAACTCTGAAGTCCGGTCAAATGCTGCCCTTTTGTTCATTGAAGCATTTCCTATTAGGGATCCAAATTTCAATGCTATTGAAATGGATAGTGAAATTCAGAAACAGTTTGAAGAACTCTACGTACGTATTGCGTGTGGCTGAGTCACCTACAGGGTCAGCTCCTTCTGGGCCTGGTGTGGGTCCTGGTTTCCCCCTGTAACTCCCTGTGTGCTGTCCTCTAAGGCAGGCTTTCCAGATCTTGACATTCCTGTGTTCCCCCTGGTGCCTTCTGTGACAACATGGACCCAATAGTGTTTTATTCTTTTTGTCTTTGTCACCTTTGGAACATCTAATTATTTATTACTCTATATATTGTAAAGGTTTTACACGTATTCTTGTCTACCCAGCATAGAGGCAGTATGACGTGGTTATAGTAGGTTTGATTCCACTTCTCTACAGCTGTATAACTTTGGGCAAGTCGCTAACTTTTCTGTGTTTTTATCCGATTTGTTGATGTTGGTATGGCCTGCTCTAAAGTCGTGGAGTAGTGTAGGTGGACGAACACTGCTGATGTCTTAAGGCAAGCCTGTAGATAGTGCCTGTTGCAATAGATTTTCAAATAGACATGAGAACATTAGGATGCCACATTTATTTCCAAGGGTACTGTGGGGATTTTTTCGTCTAGTTGGAAAGTGCTAGCCTCGGCTTATTTCTCTACATACCCTTATATTTTCAGGCTTCCTAACACAAGCTAAAAAATACTATTTATTGCCCTAGTTAGTAGAATAAAATTTTAGGAAGTGATAGCAAAAATGCCATGATAAGCATGGTTACCCACGGCATTCCTAAAATACTTCCTTTTGTTTGTTAAGNATTTTTTTTTTTTTTTTTTTTTTTGAGAGAGAGAGAGAGGGAGCACAAGTGTGGGGGCGGTGAGCAAAGGGAGGCAGAGAAGCAGACTCCCTGCTGAGCGTGGAGCCCGATGCAGGGCTCAGTCTCAGGACCCTGAGATCGTGACCCAAGCCAAAGTCAGACACGTAACCGACTGAGCCGCCCTGGTGCCCCTGTTGGTTTTTTTATTTAATGACAAATCTCAGACATGCAGCAAGTTGAAATAATAGTGTAACGACTATGTGTAGACTTAGTTCTTTATATGTACATACATATACACATGTGCGTATGCATACATACACACCTATATGCTGGCACACACGCACCTAAAATGAAGTCATTAGTATTTTGCTCTAAGTGCCTTATCCACATGTATGTTTACCTAAAATTCCCCTTGAGAATCATTGATTTTGTGGTGCTAATGTTGGTGGGCAAATCAAAACTAGATTTTGGTAGTTTTTTGATCTTTTTTCTTTTAATTAAGATTTTATTTATTTATTTGAGAGAGAGAGAGAGTATGAGCCGGGGGAGGGGCAGAGGGAGAAGGAGAAGCAGAATCCGTGCTGAGCAGGCAGCCTGACTCGGGGCTTGATCCCAGGACTGAGATCACAACCTGAACCGAAGTCAGACACTTAATCGACTGAGCCACACAGGCGCCCCAAAGTTTGCCCTTTTTAACTTGGGTGTCCAAATCTATGAACCCCTGTTCTTTTTAAATGTGCAGGTGTCTGCCTTGGATGTGGTGTTGGAGTGTGTGCTGTGTCTTATATCGTACCTGCTGCTTTACAGATTCACAGCGTGTGCGTGGGCCTCCGGCTCCTGAGCAGAACCCTTCGGAGCGGTCCTCTGTGGGTGTCCTACTGGGGACCTCCTTAGCCTGACTGACAGTGACTGAGAGCATGGAGTCACACATTTTGTTTTATGTCCCACTTCCCACATAATAAGTCTGGTCTTGATCAGCTTACTTAACCTCTTTAGTCCTGTTTCTTCTTTAAAACTGGAAATAATATTCTGTAGGATTGTGATAAGGTCTCAATGAAAAATTATATATAAAACATTTAGTTCAATCCCTAGCATTAAGATGACAGTGGTTATAGGTGAAGGGGATTAGGAGTGCAACTTTGTAAGTATTGAGTAATATGTAGAATTGTTGAATCACTATATTGTACACCTGAAAAAAATATAGCACTGTGTTAACTACATCTGAATTAAAATTTAAAAAATATTAGGTAAAAAAATGACAGTACTTATTACTACTGTCCATAGGAACATTAAAAAATACATAAAGTGATGCGATGATGTAATATAATATTAGGAACATATTAGTGAATCCTGTGTCTCTTGTACCAGAAACTGAAATGAATTTCTAGAGGTGAGTTTACTACTAATTTACTAGATGAAAGATGTGTAGGGAGCTGTTGGTCTCTTAGAGAATAGATGCTGTCAAATGCTTGGTACCTTGGATATTAGAATATTGGCTAATGAATGGTGTAACTGTATCTCTTTCTATTCCATTAAAAATCTCTTATATTGTAAATTGAAGAAATCTTACTGTGAGAACATCATAGTTGGTAGAAATATTGTGTGAATAAAAATGTTTCCATGCTACGAAGTTTCATGTAATTTTAGCAAATGCGTAATGTGGACATGTTAATAAATTTAAGAGGCAGGACCTATGAAATAATTGTTTTACAGTAAAAAATAAATTATACAAAGGAATGGCAAATTCTCATTGGAGAAAGCACCTCAAAGAAATGCCAAATCTTTGTTAGATTTTAAGGAATACACCATATTAAGACTGGTAAGTGGGTTGTGGTTTTGCACAGAGGACAGGGCTTGTCAACATATCAGGTTCTCCTTGGGTTCTGTGGCTGAAGGACAGGCAGACCAGTGACCCCAAGGTAACGAGATGGGGAGGGGCCTCCCCTCTTGGTGGCTTTCTCTCCTTTCTTTTTTCCTCTGTAGAGATGTTTGAGTTATTGCTGGCTTTTCTAAGCTCCTCTGTTCCCTTCAGGCCTTTTTTGAGAGCTCTTCCCTGGCAGGTGGTTGGTTTACTGTGGGAACAAATGCATGGAGCTCTCAGCAGCCCTGGTACCATCCGTGTTCATGACCCCAGGTTTGGGCAAGTCTGAGCTCTGGAATGGTATGGGAATGTCTGGGTCACAACCTTTTCTGCTCTTCTTTCCATGAAATCTATTCTTACTCAGTTTCCTGCTTGTAGAAATCCCTCATTTTCGGGGCACCTGGTGGTTCAGTCGGTTAAGCATCTGCCTTTGGCTCAGGTCATGATCTCGGGGTCCTGGGATTGAGCCCCATGTCAGGCTCTCTGCTCAGCAGGGAATCTACTTCTCCCTCTCCCTCTGTGCTCTTTCTCTCTTAAATAAATAAATAAAATCTTTAAAAAAAAATCCCTCATTTCCAATGTTGCCATCAATACTACCTTGTCATTTTGGTCAGATTTTGGGGAGGAGAGGAAGTAAGTGCTTATTCATCCTAACTTGAAGGCTTTTTCCCTCCAAAATACAGAGTAAGAATTATTTGTGCTCTTAAACTTTTATAATAGAAAAATTTGCACATGGAGAGCCTAGTATAATGAACCCCTATGTACCTATAACTCAGTTTCAGTATTTACTGACCCAGGCCTAATCTATTTCTTCTTTTCCTTGTTTTGAAGCAGATCTGAGATATCATCATTTTAACTCTAAATACTTCAGTAGGAATTGCTAAAACGTAGTGATTTTTTATTTTTTCAAAGATTTTATGTATTTATCTGACAGAGACAGACAGCCAGCGAGAGAGAACACAAGCAGGGGGAGTGAGAGAGGAAGAAGCAGGCTTCCAGCGGGGGAGCCTGATGTGGGGGTCGATCCCATAACGCCGGGATCACGCCCTGAGCTGAAGGCAGACGCCCAACAACTGCGCCACCGAGGCACCCCAAAAACATAGTGATTTTTTTTAAAAGCATAATCATACCATCATTACGACTAAAGAAAGATGAAAAAATTCCTTAATGCTATCAAATATTGGGTAATTTATTTTTTTAAAAACACTTAAAATTTTTTAATTTTTATTTTAAGTAAACTCTATGCCATACATGGGGTTTGAACTCATGACCCTGAGATCAAGAGTCACATGCTCCCCCAACTGAGCCAGCCAGGCATCCCTGGGTCATTGTTTTTGAGTGGTATTTCAATGACACTTTTCCCTGTTTTTTTTGAATCTATCTAAATAAGACCCATGCATGTGATCAGCATATATTGATAAGACCCCGTCCAGTAGTCTCAATCTCTCTCTTTTTTGCTTACTATTTTTGTTGTTGAAGAAGCCAAATCATTCTTTTTTTTTTTTCTTTTTTTTTTTAAGATTTTATTTATTTATGTGACAGAGAGACAGCCAGTGAGAGAGGGAACACAGCAGGGGAGTGGGAGAGGAAGAAGCAGGCTCCTAGCAGAGAAGCCTGATGTGGGGCTCGATCCCAGAACCCTGGGATCACGCCCTGAGCCGAAGGCAGATGCCCAACGCCTGCGCTACCCAGGCGCCCCCAAATCATTCTTTTGTTTCTTGCATTCTGGTTTTTTTTTTTTTTAAGATTTATTTACTTGAGAGAGAGAGTGAGCGTGAGTGAGAGAGCAGGAGGCAGGGAGGCAGAGGGAGAAGTAGGCTCCCTGCTGAGCAGGGAGCCCTATGTGGGACTCAATCCTAGGACTCCCAAGATCGTGACCTGAGCCGAAGACAGACACTGAACTGACTGAGCCCCCCAGGCCCTGCATTCTGGGTTTTACAGAACATATTCCTGTGGTGGTGTTACTATGTTCCTTTGCCTTTTGTATTTCCTGAATATCAATAGGTGTAGAGATGATCAGTTATTTTTGTAGGGATTTTGTTTGTTGTGTCAGATGCTTCATGGAGCTGTTGTGTACTTCCATCCAGAAATACACAACATCTTGTTTCTTTTTGTATTCTTAAAGAAGGTGGGGAGGGAGGAGGAGGGGAGGGGCAGAGAGAGAGAATCTTAAGCAGGCTCTGCGCCCAGTGTGGAGCCTGACACGGGGCTTGATCTCACAACCGTAAGATGATGACCTGAGCTGAAACAAAGAATCAGACACTTAACCGACTGAGCCACCCAGGTGCCCCCTCTTTTTGTATCAGTAGCAACCACTGACCACCATTTCTTGGATGAATTCGTTACAAGTAGAATTACTTTATTCTGGGGTTAGTGCGTTACAGTGTTTTGGAAATTCAAGAAAGTGATTTACATAGGCTGTGTCTCTAGGGTCATCTGAAGTCTGCATACCTCACTGGTTGTGGGGTTGGTATTTGAGAATCTGCTGTCAGCAAAGCCCTATACACAGGATTGGCAGACATGGCACCGCCCATGTCTCGATTGTCCTCTTTAAATGCTCAACTGTAGAAATGATAAATAACAGGAGTCTGTATAGGACCAGTATTTCTATAATTTGAAATGTCTGCTACATTGTGAATGCAAAGCATGCTAATGTGTAAAGCAAATGTTGATATAACGGGAGCTGATTTAAGATTTTTGTCTTTTTCCCCTCCAACTTATAGAGCCTTTTAGAAGACCCTTATCCAATGGTCCGTTCTACAGGGATCCTTGGTGTTTGTAAAATAACTTCCAAATACTGGGAAATGATGCCTCCAACCATTCTTATTGATCTCCTCAAAAAAGTAACCGGGGAACTGGCATTTGACACAAGCTCAGCTGATGTGCGCTGTTCTGTCTTTAAGGTAGGATTAAAATTATATAGGCAATATTTATTTATCATAGAATAATTAGAAAATACAGAGAAAGAACAATTTTTAAATCACCTGTAATTCTACTCTGTAGATACACTACTACGGACATCTTTGTTGGACATCCAGAGTAACATTTTAAAAAACCAAATTGGAAGTGTCTTCTACGAAAAAGGCCTACTTGAAATACCAGTTTTTAGTGTATGGCCGGGGTGGGTGGTGCACACTGTTTTTCAAATAGGAGTTGTAGGTAGTACTTAAAATTTTTTTTAACTTATACATTAAAATTGACTTTTTGGTATACTGTATGTACTTTTAACAAGAACCTACAAAACTGTCCTTTCTCCCATCATCCAGTTTCAGCAGTTGTCAGGAACACATCCGGTCTTGTTTCATCTTTAGCCAATCCATCGTCTTCCATATTGATTACTTTGAAAGAGACCCAGGACACTGTATCAGCTCAACTGTAGCTACTTCAGTGTGATGGTTAATGATAACATTGTAATAATACTGTACGGCAACAGATTGTAACTAACTCACTGTTGTGAACATAGCATAATGTGTACGTTTGTGGAACCACTATGTTGTACACCGGAAATGAATGCAACCTTGTATGTCCACTATAATTCAAATAAAAAAGAGGTTTCCCTTTTCCTAATAACTAGAAGGCAAAGGTAGATTGTATCAGATCTTCAAACTGGTGACTGGTCTGAGCTTGGGCAGGGCACTCGACCACACATCTGAGGTGCACCTGGCTGTGTCCCCCCTGATAGGGTGGCTCTGTGTCCTCTGGTTTTCATGCAGGATTGAGTCAAGAGATGGAATTCATGGGTTACTAAAAAAAATGTGAAAGGATTGTTGGATCCGACACAAATTGGCTTTGGAGCCCTCTCCACCAGTAGTTGTTGTGTGTTTCTTTCAACTCTAAAAATCCTTCAAAATTTGACTAAGAGAAAGCATTGCAGGATTATTTTATGACTGCTTTAATTTTGTTTGGATAGAACAAGAATGAACTGATTATCAGTGTTGAAACTAAACTAATTCATTATTTAAAGTATGCTTTTTATATGAAACTTTTAGAAAAGTTATTTTCTGTAGGTATATTTATTTATTTCACTAGTAGTTCACTAGTAAGGATGGAACTGAATATTTTCTTAACTTTATGTTCTAAATTCAAATTGTTTCTATTTCCCCTTTTTGGTAGTGTCTGCCGATAATTTTGGATAACAAATTAAGCCACCCATTATTAGAACAGCTTCTGCCAGCTCTGAAATACAGTCTCCATGACAATTCAGAGAAAGTGAGAGTGGCTTTTGTTGATATGCTGCTGAAAGTCAAAGCCGTGCGGGCTGCTAAGGTAGGACGGCAGGATTTTATCATTGAAGATGTGAAATAAAGAAGTACATTCGTTTTCATCAACAAAAAAGGCAAAGTAATTTTAATTCCAAGAGTTTTAGTAATCACATTTAAACTAGTCGATGTCTGGTATATTCTGCCAATTTATTGTGTCAAAAATTTTGTTTTGTGATTTTCATTGAAGTTTCTAGAAATATCATCAATGTATTTTCTTCTTGAAAGACATTAATGTAAGCAGCCCCCACCTTAAATTATATTTTTATCATGTGCATGAAAGCTTTTGTTCAAATATTGTAATACTTGGTACTCAGTAACTACTTAACTATTACTGGGAGAACTCCCTTCACATTTTACAGAAGGAAGCAGGGAGATAATTGTGTTATGATGTACATTTTAACATGGTGTGAACTTTCAGAGTGAGGGTGTGCTCCTTTAGCTTGAGTCCTATTCAGCTTTTGGCTAAAAATGTTGGCTAGAAGGTTTATTTTAACTTTATTTGATAACACTGTGTCTTTTCTTCCTCCATGCACTACTTTTCTGAAATTTGCTTTAAAATGCTATTTTGTCCAAGCACAGAATTGGGAGCCACCTGACATGTCCATTAGTCTAGGGTTAACCACACAGACCTGTTGTGTGTTCGCGCAATGAAGGAATGCTCTGTGGCCATGAAGAGGAATGAGCTCACCTAGAAATTCCACTGAGATATGAGTAAAAGCAGGGGTAGACGTGTGCGTAGTATGCCGCCAGCTGTATAAAATGGTGAGCTATTTGCTCAAATAGTGTAAAATATTCCTAGAAGAAAACGAGAAATTAATAACAGTTGCCTGAGGTGAGGGGGTTTGGATGTCTAAGGATGGGGAACCGGGGAGGCCAGGATACATATTGCTTTATGTTTTTTTATGGTTTTTATCAATTTTGAACTGTGAGTTTTGTTGTTAAAAACTAAAAACCAGAGACTATTTTACATGCCCTCCATAGCACACATCCCACATGTCACGCCCCAGCGCCCTTCCCTGGTGGTTCTAGTCCTTTGCGCGTGTGTGGTGTGTTTCTGGGCTCCACTCTGGCTCTTTCATCTGTTTGCACGTCCTTCGGCCCTGGGCTGCGCGGCTGCAGGTTCCCATAAAGTCTCGGAGAGTGCGTTCTCCGGCTTTGTTCTGCGTTCAGAGCTTTTCGGCTGCTGTAGGTCTTTTGCATTTCCTTATATAGTTTAGAATCAGCATGTCCATTTTAGCAAAAAAGCTGGCTGTAATTTTTATCCCATTTGTTATTAACAGCTTAATAAAACTGAGTAGCTCTGAATCGGAGAGGGAAATTTTGGCCTAGTGTTGTGTTTGAAGTACAGTTTTGTTTGCAGAGGCCTATTGTGGTGCTGACTGGGGAGGAAATGGAGAGAGCAGTGTTTTCTCTTTATTAATGGGTCTACCCAAGACAATAGGGGGAAGACCAAGTAAGACGAGGACAAAAGTTCTTTGGGAAGTTTGGATTTTAGGAGAGTAGCAAGAAAGAAAGCATAATGTTTTACTGGAGTGGTTCTTTCATCTTAAATCTTAGCTGTTCAAAAGCCAGGCAGAGAATGATTTAGCGGTGAGGTCTCTGGAAGGGTGGAGAAGCAGCTAACAGGAAGTGGGAGGGGCTGATCATCCACCAAGTCGGAGTGACTGGGGTCTCTGCTACGCTGTCAGACCCCAGTCATGCTTGTGTTAGTAATAGACACACTTAACATTTGAAGTGAAAGACCAGTTACTGATTTGCTTGCGGTCTTGTCTGTTGCAGATCCCAACCTGCTGGTGATATGTTTGGGTAAAATAAAACCTCAGGTAATTGAAACAAAACAAATCGGAGTCCCGATTTGTTCTGCATTATTTGAGGAAAGTGAATCAAAGAAAAACAAGGTAATATGGGGAGTTTCTGGAAAGGCAGATGCACAGGAAATGTTAGTTGTAAGAATCACCCCGGAACCTTAGCATTTGGTAAGAGTGCCGATGGCTAGTTCCCATTCAGGACGGTCTAGTCTCCATGAAGGTTCCAGAGTCCACCTTTTAATGTGAGTGGGGACAGACCCTGGAGAACCTCTCAGGTACTGGCTCTGTGGCTGGGCTGTTGTGCTGGGATTTGGCATGTTTCTTGTTATTTCTCATAGCCAGGTTGAAGCACTGAGGTCTGGAGTCTTGAAGAGCCCTTGCTTACCTGAGTTCTCAAGTGGAGGGCTTTCTCTTTCCTCTTGGATTTTTCCCTCTTGGGAGTGGTCTGTTGCTGCACATGTTCTGAAGTTGGCATTTACTAATGGCAGAATTGACCCATGAGTTCTCCTGTGGGGGGGGGTGCTCCTGCTGAGCAGCTCGGCAGTCTGGAGGTGTCAGCTCTGTCTGCGTCCAGTCTGCGTCGGGGTGTGGCCTGTGCGCCACTGTCATCCGCCTTCCTGTGATGTTGCAGGCAGCCTAGGAGAGCAGGTGAATGGTGAACCCATTCATTGGCCATTTTGGTCTTGGGTTGAATCTGCTTTCGTGGTGTTTGTGAAATCGCACCGTGTACCAAGGTGCACTTGAGTGTTTTGGCAAGTGTTTTTAGCTGGTAGTGGTGTTAGCCCTGGGTGTGCTGTTCAGGATTACACCGCAGTACACACATTCACAACCAGCAGCCCATCTGCACTGACACACAGGCAGGAAGGGAGCAGGGGAGGTGAGGGAAGAGGGAAGTTGTTACAGCCGCCAGATGGATCCTCAGACTCATCACTACCTTCTGAACCTTGAAAGTACTGCCTCTCACCCTTGAGTACAAGTCTCCAGTCACCTAATTGCCAGCCTTAGTCAGTTTTGTAGTTAGTTGGCAGTGGCTTCTCCTCTGTGAAGCTGCCTGCCTCTGGTGGGGCAAGGGCTGAGAGTTGGGCCACCATACCATCCTCTCTGCATGACTTACTGCTGGCAGCGCTGTGGTGCCTTGCCCCCCCAGTACCACTGTGAGTAGAAGTGTTTGGTGTAGGACTTGGGTTTAGTTATTGTCTTTACTCCAGTAACTTTTTCAGGAATACCAAGAGGTGTCTAAGTAGAAGTGTCCCAGGAGGTTTCCGGGGGAAGTTATCAATAGCATCAGATGCTCAGAGATTTCCTGGAAGGGGAGGTGTCAATATGTTCATCTGGATTTTTAATTGAAGGTCATTATGACCTTGGCAAGAACAATTTCAGTGAGGGCAGAAGCCATGCTACTGTGGGCTAAGTTATAAGTGGGGTGAGGAAGTGGAGGTGGGGGCAGAAGCAGGTCCCAGGGCAGGAGGGAAGGTGAACTTCAAGGACACAGGAAATTCAGGCAGAATTTTGTGGGGAGGCTTTTGTTTTGAGAGTTGGAATGACATGAAAATACTTAAATGCTGATGAGAAAGATCCAGTTGAAAATACTGGAAAGGCGACAGATTGTTAGAGCCAGGTCCTTGAGGAGAATGCACGTCAGTGATATTAACCCCATTTTACGGAGGAGGAAACAGGTATAGCTGTTTGCACAGGTTTGCCAGCTAAGTTGACTAGGGCAGGATTTGAACACTTGACCATTAGAATCTATTTTCTTTCTACTACTGTTTTTCTCTCGTGTGGAATGTATTGCTTAGAAGTTTGGCCCTCTTTAGGCAGTAGACAACTTTGAGGCTTTTGAACAGAGGGGGCTGCTCTAGGACAGTTGTGGTCATGCAGCAGCTGTAAGGTGGGCTGGAGGAGGCCAGTGTGGTCATGAAGGCAAACTGGCCCTGGAGACGGGAGGCAGCGATGTGCCAGAGGGTGCTGCTGGCCATGGGTGGTGGACCAGGTACCCCTGGGGTTAGGAGTGATGTCTCTGTGTCTCCAACGTAGGGAATGGATTATCCACGTTAGCTTTCTGTGTCAAAACTGTTGTAAATTTTTCTATTCACATTTCACATTAATGGGCCAAAAGTTATGGTGTTTTAGGAGATTTTTAAATTATGAGACTCATAATCATAGCTATTATTTGAGAGTTTACACCAAGCATGACACTAATTAGTTGTAATTAACCCTCCCAACAGTGTAATACTTCGGTACCTTATAATGTCAGTGCTTTTTAAAATATGGATTTATTCTAATTTCTCTACGGAAGAGTCACAGTTTCTGTTATAGCCATATGAAATGAGTTTTCTTGAGTATAAAGATTAGTTCCTTCTTGATTTTGCTCAGGAAATTTTGCTTAAAGTGTTTTCAAGATTATAGGGACAATTGACTATTTCCTTCTGTGTATGCTTTGCATAGTTTTGGAAAATTTGCCCCATGGAGCATATTTTGGTTCGTCTGGAATCAGATTCCCGGCCTGTGTCTCGGCGCCTGGTGAACCTCATCTTCAACTCTTTCCTGCCGGTGAACCAGCCCGAGGAGGTGTGGTGTGAGCGCTGTGTCACGCTGGTCCAGATGAACCATGCAGCTGCCAGGAAGTTCTATCAGCATGCCCACGAGCACACCGCCTGCACTAATATAGGTGTGGCACACCTACATTTCAGTGCTCGTTATGTTGTCCCCCTAAAGCGCAATTAATGTCACGTATCCTCAGTGTTGGTCGTTTTAATCAGCTTCATGCTTTAGTGCATTTCTTAACGATTTCCTTTAAAATCATACTTTTAATTGTTTGGGATTATAATTTTACTGTTAGAAAGATAATTTGGTTGAAGAAGCATGTATATTAATTATCAATTATTTTAAACATTCTAGCAAAGCTAATTCACGTGATTCGCCATTGCTTGAATGCCTGCATCCGGAGGGCCGTGCGTGAGTGCCACGAGGACCATGAGGAGAGGGAGAAGGAGAACGTGAGTGTGGTCGGGCCTGCCCTGGCCCAGCTGCGCCTGCGGCTGTGTTACCTCAGGGAGGACAAGGCCCCTGCGTCCCATGCTTAGAAAAAGGCAGAATGTTGGCATTTCCATGGACTGCTATGTTAGCAATATTTTGATTTCCCATTATTCCCTCAGTATTGATAATTCAACGATTACCATAGAGGATTATAAACAATGGTTTGGAAGACTGCTCTATACCCTTTGTAGTTCATCGTGGAGATCGGGTAGGTTTTAAAACAGAGGGAAATTTATTAGTGGTAACACCCTGTCCCAAATTTTCTTGGCCTTAAGCTTCTCTGTATATTTTAATTCGACCTGGGTGTAGCATACACCTGGATTGGATTCTGGATGTTACCATATCTATAATTAATGGGTGTTACTGTTCTTAAGGATCTACTCATAGCCACAGCTGTGAGATTCTACTAGAAACATCTGGGGTTTGAATTCCTAGGGATGAGCTTTATTTAGAATTGTTATTTATTCATTTACTTACTTGTAGATTGTATTTATTTATTTGAGAGAGAGAGCGAGCACTAGCAGTGGAAGCGGCAAAGGGAAAGGCAGAAGCAGGCTGAGCTTGGGACCGAGCTTAAGTCTGCCTCTGGGAGGTCTGTTTGAGATTCTCTCTCTCCCTCTCCCACTGCCCCCCTTCTGCCCTCAAGTCTGTGTGCGCACACACATTTTTCTCTCTCTCTCTCTCTCTCTTTTAAATAGATAAATCTTTTAAAAAAACAATAAAAATTTGAAAAATAAAAAGTAGTTAATCAGAGGGACTGATTAGCTGCTATTTCTTCAGATCCAGAGTGACCACTTATAAGAAATTTAAGACCTAGACACACATTACTTATAAGCAGTATCTTAAGCTTGTAAACAAGCTCTCATGCTTATGTACATCTAAACTAAAATTTGGGGGTAGTTTTGTAGTATCCAAATAGATTAGGAAACTGGCCTTTAAAAGATGTTGCAAGAGACAGCCTGTCCTTTTGCTGAGACCTGGTCCTGGCCCCAAGGCGAGGTCCTTGCATCAGTATGAGCCTGCCGCAGTCCCAGCCTGCATCCCACCACCTCTGACACAGGCCTCTTCCTAGGAGAAGCTGCCAGGTTTGCTCATGGGTCTCATGCTGGCCTGATAACTCCTGCACGCACCCCGGGGACACCTATGCCCATGGGCTTGCAGCGGGAGGGCCACCACTCGACCAGCCTAGCCCCTGTTTAAACAAGTCCTCATCTCTATCCCAGTCAGGGAGGCAGGTGTGGAATCAAGGAGAAAAATGCACAGAAAGAGTGGGACTGGGTTTTATCCTGACAGTGGACCCCGATTAGCAGTTCTAGCCACTCACAGACCTCAGCCTGGATTTGGAAAGGCTTTGGACCAGGGAATTTGGAGTTGGTTCTTCTTTTATTTTTGGTGGAGTTTAAGTTCCTCTCTTCAGGGTTTTTCCCTCAGTATAGATTGTATGGGCAGAATTTTTCAGGAAGGTGACCACATTGCCGAATATCTTCAGAAACCTCAGCTGGAGAGACCGGCATGGCGGCCTCACTCCACGGTTCTGGCACGTGGGGTCGCAGTGTGGGAGACGGATGCAGTGATGCATAGGGAGAGAGCGCAGCTTCTCTCTGGGCCACCACTGCAAACTCAGACTGATGGTGGAAACGGTTTTGCAGAAGAGCAAAAACATAGTTCGTGATGTATTAGTTGAGAGACTATTATGTTTTGTAAATTTTGAAGGAACCCTCCACCCCTATTATTAAAAACCTAGGTATTACTGAGAAAGCTTGCACTTTATAGCACTTTGGGTCAGTTTCTGTACCATTAGAAAACACAAGAATTTAGAAATATGTAGGTCCATTATAGTTTATGCTAGACAAGAAATATACTTTGTCATGTGGATATTCTCATTCCAAGAATGTTCATGTGGCTAAAAGCAAAATTTTTGAAGTCATTCTTTTACTTTTTCTCATTGCTAACTACTAAAAATCAAAGACGTTCTCTGCTAAAATAAAAAGTTTGCTTCCGACTTAGGAACTTAGCACATTTTTTACGGAAGTAGTGGTGGCTTTCTCATGCAACTTTAATAATAAGGCTGCTATGCTAAACATTGGAATGGGAAAAAGTAAAATTAATTGCAGAAGGGAATTTTGTCAATCTGTTACTCGTATCATTTTTTCAGTAGTTTCTAAGCCTTTAGTAGTTTTATTTCTTTTTAAATTTGTCCATAGCTCAAAGTATTAGGTGCATAATGAAAAATCTAGCTTTATGTCAAAAATACCTTTGCTTTTTCTGTGTACTCTCCTTAAATTTCTTTTATTTTTTTAAAAGTTTGTTTATTTATTTAAGTAAACTCTGCACCCAATGTGGGGCTTGGACTCATGACCCCAAGATCAAGAGTTGCATGCTTTACTGACTGAGCCAGCCAGGCACCCCAAGTTTGTTTTCTTTTAAACTGTCTTTCTACTGTGTTTGAGTAAATAGCACAGTAGTACCAACGCCTGAAATAAATCTTCTTTTGCATCTCAAGGTAGTCCCTCTTCAGGAAATTGTCTGAAGTGCTTGTTCGCAGGTTATCAGACTGTCTTTTGTACAGTCCCATTGTAGGGCTGGCTAGCAGACCCCATCAGTGTGTGTATGAACTAGTTGTGTTCTGGGGCCTGTGTTCTGTGCAGAAGAAGACTTGCCAGAGTGCATTTGTGGCTTAAATGGAGCACTCAGAAGAACACAGCCGTGATTATTGCTCATGGCCAGCATAAGCTCAGAAGATGTGAATGGTGTGTTATTTTAGAACAAACTGAGGAAGCCATTGATTGAGTGGGAGTTGGTCATCATCAGCGCTCACCAGGCCCGCGGAGTGGAGAGGCTGGCAGACAGCCTGGGGTGATCTGATGGGCCGAGTTTGTAGCTGAGTCTCAGTAGCAATCACATCGAGGTAAATCCTTCCCTCCTCCCCAAGTCTGTTCACGTGAAACTTTACGGCAAGAAGTGACATCTTGCAACAACTCAGAAGATACAGTAGAAGTATTCTCTGTGCTTGCGTATTATGTCCCTAAAGACATAGTTTGTACGTTTTGATTTTTAGAGGATTTTTAATTCATATAAAGGCATTTACCTCTGCTAGAGATTTTCAAATAGAAGATAAAGTCATTTTCGTGTAATGAAAATAGACTTGATAATCCTTTACATTTCTGCTTCAGGTCTGAAATTGTGAGATGTACTCTTAACTATAGAGCTGTGGTCATAATAGTTGTTATGATTTGATTCTTAATCAAATTATTTGTATCTTAGGTTCTGGACAAAACATTGTCTGTAAGCGATGTTGCATCCATGGCCGGTTTGTTAGAAATTGTTGTGATTCTTTGGAAAAGTATTCACAGAAGTATGGAAAATAATAAGGAAGCCAGAGTTTACACCATTAACAAGTTTGCTTCTGTGCTCCCTGAGTACCTGAAAGTCTTCACGGTAAGACTGCTCACACTGTGGGTGGGTGTGAAGATTGCATTCGTGCAGAATAAGCTGAAGTGCCCAACATGCTTACCTGGCAGGACCTGGTTGGTCATCTGTAAGGGGGGAATGCTGAGCCAGCGCTCACCAGGTAGGGGAAGTGGCCTCTTGCCTTTCTTGAGGGTGGAGGCCCTATGTCTTCCTACCTCATATTCCCAGCACTCAGGGAAATGTGGGGGTGAGTGCTCGGTTTTTCTGTCTTCGATGGTCTGTGACACCATTTGAGAATTTAATTTGATTGGCTGGGAATCGAGAAAGAGGAGTTGGCAAGCGTGATACCATAGTGGCTAAGTTTCGTGGGCACTTTCAGGCATTTGATGGCGCACTGTAAGCAATGAGTTTCTGAAGGGTTTGAGTTGTGTCCGCAAATAGAACCACGCATGTGACTTCTGTTTGGGTGAAGGAAACCTGTTTCTTGACTGTTTACTTCTGAGGAAAGTTCATATTTCCAAAACAAATAGAAGACTGAGCTAGAGATGAAAATGTTCTCCCAATTACAAAGAAAGCACGGTTTAAATATAGAACGATCGTAAGTTTTAGGAACTATCCTTTTCTTGATGAATTTTACTTTTGGGCTCTTCCAGAACTGCTCATGTGACCTTGGCCCCTTAGCTGTTCTGAGCCACATTTCTGTGGCTGTCAAGTCTCTGAGCTTCGTTGTGTCCCTGAAATGCAACTGTGACCTATTCAGGAAGGCAAATAACCTAAATTGCCAAAGTTATTAGTACATTTAAAAGCTCAAATAATTACATTGGGCTGAGAATCCAGCATTATCTCAAAATTCTCAGACGATAACACAGAAGCCCATAGAATACTGGATGAGGTGATAGAGAAGCAGTGTGGCCTGCAGGTGTCTAGGGACTGGAGGAAGGTAGTTAATGATAATTAATTCAGTTAATTTCAAATGATTCTGGCAAGAGAACTTCTCTGCACTCGGTTGCTCTGAGAACACTGTGGTCGTCTTTATAAATGAATAAACAGTCTATACTCCAGGCAGAGTGGAATTGGTGGTGATTATCAGTCTACTTTTGTAACATTAAGAAAACATTTTTTGTATTGAGAGTTCGGGGAGGGGTGGGTCCACTCCAACTGAATGCAGAGTAAGCAGATCAAATTTTGATGCTGTCCCTGGTTCTGTTTCATGTATATTTTGGGGAAAATTGTTAGTTTTTCTGTTAGGGTCCACCACCTCCTATTCTCCCAATGAACCAAGGATATTTTCTCTTAAGTGTTCTTGACTGAGCATGATCTGCTCTTCGTTTTAATGGTGTAATCACAACAACACTGGTGTGGCTGTAGCTTACTAAGTGCCGCCTCGGACGAGGTGCTGTGATGTGCCTCTCTCCGTCCTCCCAGCAGCGCCCTCCCTTTTTGAGAGGAGAAAACGGACCTTGGTGCTGCCTCTTGCTCTGTGCTGATCCAGCTGGTAAAACCATGGAGTCTGGTGGGACCTAGGTTTGGCGTGGTGGCTCCTAAGCCTGTACATGTTCCACTAACCTATATTGTCTTCCCAAAGATTTTCTGATTATTTCATGGAAAAATTTTTCTATGAAAAAATTTCTCTCATTCTCTTGACATTTATGTTCAGGATACCAAGTGTACAGTTAATTTTTTTTCCCCTTTAATCAGTATTGTTTTTGAAATAGAAGTCTGTGCCTTGAAAGCAAAGAATTTGTCTATTCTCCTTACTGATGTATCCCCCGGGATCTAGGTTGGCAATTCGTACACAGTAGGTATTTAATAAATAGTTGCACAAATTAATACATCACACGAAGTGGTAAAAATGTCATTTAAGACTTTGAAACTGTTTCTCAAATACGAGGCTTACCAGTAGGTTTAAGTTTCCCATTGAACACTGAAAGGGGCCTCTAGTTCCTACTGAGCAGCTCTGAAGATAGGTTATTAGGAAGTTATGTGGACAGCCTTTCAAAATGTCATTGCGTTTAAATACCCTTTTCCCCCCCTTTTTATGCTTTTAGGATGATCGCTGCAAGATCCCTTTATTTATGCTCATGTCCTTTATGCCAGCCTCTGCTGTGCCTACATTCAGGTATCCTCTGTCTCTCGGGAGGGTCGTGAATGGGAGCCCTGCTTTCGTTGTGCTTAGTTATTAATGTGACATTCAGCAGACTCTCATGCTTCAGGTTTAACTTCACGGTGGTGGTGGGAAAGCAGCAGGATGCGGTTTCCAGTGGGCTCTAGAGTTGCTAAGGAATATAGGGAGAGCCTACGTGGAACTGAAGCTGTCCACTTTAAAGCCTGGGGGGTGTTTTTCAAGTCCAGCATGAAGGGGCTTCGGAGTCATGCTGCTTTGTGTGCCTGGCACGTGGCTGTCTGGGTTGAGATGTGTTGAGGGTGCAGAGTGCATGTGGGCTTGGAGCATGGTGTGGAAGAAGGAGTGTGAAAAGCTAGTGGTTTTCTGTCAGTTACACCTGAAGACAACATTGTGGAGACAGTGGGTTGGATAAGATATATTATCGAAATTGTACCTGTTTTTCTTTACTTTATAAAGGCAGCTACTAGAAAATTTAAAATGACCTAAGTAGCTTAGGTTTGTGGCTCATGTTGTATTTTTTACAACATGGTGTTGTTCTAGAGTGTTGGTTATTATCTCAGTAGAAATGATTCATTTTTATTCATATTTATGAAAAAATGAATGTTTTGCTGCTAAGCAAAAATTATTCCCCAAAAAAACCAGGAATCTTTGCTCTAGAGTCTCATGGAGATGACAGAGAAAAGAAAAGCGGGGGGTTTTGTGGAACTGGCACGTCTTTGGTAACTTAATACTCATATCCGACTGCCTTGACTTCAGTGTTCTTCAAGCTGTGTTCAGATTCGGTGTTTTGTGTTGGAACTTATCCTGTGTAGTAATTGGGGGAAACTATATTTATTCCTGCAGTGGAGAATGTCCAGCAGTTCCTATGATAAAAGGGCCTTATGTACCCTCAGTTTTTAGCTTCCTTATTTTTTTTCACCTTTTTGAGAAGTGGGAAACTGTTACTGAAATGTTAGATCTGATTTTATATTTGACATTTTCAGCTGCGGTGTGATTTCCACATTAAGAAACCAAGAGGAGGGAGCAGCAGACAAGCGTTATTGTACTCTGTTGGACTGTCTCTGCTCCTGGGGACAAGTGGGACACATTCTGGAACTCATCTGTGACTGGCTGCCAGAAGATCAGCCCCAGAGCAAGGTGTATTTCTGTCATGTTTCTTTAAAATTGCTGAATGAAGATACGTGTATATTAGAAATCATATGCTTTCCTGAGAACATGTGGGTTTTTTTTTTTTAAGATTTTATTTATTTATTTGTCAGAGAGCACAAGCAGGGGGAGCAGCAGGTAGAGGGAGAAGCATGCTCCCTGCTGAGCAAGGAACTTCATGTGGAACTCAATCTCAGGACCCTGGGATCATGCTTAACCGACTGAGCCACCCAGGCGTCCCTGTTTTATTTTTTTTTAAGATCTTATTTATTCATTTGAGAGACAGAGAGTGAATGAGTGGGGTGAGGGGCAGAGGGAGAAGCATACCCCTCTTGGAGCAGTGAGCCCGATGCGGGGCTTGATCCGGGACTCTGAGATCATGACCTGAGCCAAAGGCAGACGCTTAACTGACTGAGCCAGCTAGGTGGCCCAGAACATGTGTGTTTTTTGTTTGTTTGTTTTTTGTTTTTTAAAGATTTTATTTATTTATTTGACAGAGAGAGACAGCCAGCAAGAGAGGGAACACAAGCAGGGGGAGTGGGAGAGGAAGAAGCAGGCTCATAGCGGAGGAGCCTGATGTGGGGCTCGATCCCAGAATGCCAGGATCACGCCCTGAGCAGAAGGCAGATGCTTAACGACTGAGCCACCCAGGCGCCCCAGAACATGTGTTTTAACTGTCAGTTTATTGCTCTGTTCTTTCAGAGTAACTCAGCATCTAAACGGAAGGTGCAGATCCATGACACACGCCCAGTAAAACCTGAATTGGCCCTGGTTTACATAGAGTATTTGCTGACCCACCCAAAGAATCGACAGTGCCTGCTCTCTGCTCCCCAGAAGAAACTTAACCACCTTTTGAAAGCACTTGAAATGTCAAAGGTAACTTGACAGAACAGATACGGACATCGTGAAAGTTGAATGAGTCCATGTAATTAGTACGAGTGACAAAATAAGATCTAAATTTCTCGTACTTAGAGTATAAAATTTTTCTGGCTGAAAAGGAGTTGAGAGTTATCGAACCCATTCCTTCAATTTGCAGACAAGGACAGGACACCCCGGTGACTAATTGGCGGGGCAAGAGGGGAGCCAGGTTACAGTTTCCGGGCCCGTGGATAGCCTTCTTTCTCAGAACACACCAGTCTGTAGGAAGACTTCTTCCTACACTTCTCTTTGTGTACTCCTCATGCACTGTTACAGGAATACTAGCTTCTCTTCACAGTCCTTGGCAGGCTTTTCTAGGAATCTCGGAGGGTGTTTCCTCTGAATTTCCTTCTTCCCTACTGGCTCTTTGGCCATCTCCTCCAGGGCCAGCCCTCAGAGACAGCCTCTGTGACTGCTGCTGAGTTTGGTCATGCCAGAGGCAGAGCCTCCAGTGCTTAGCACCAGCGTCAGATGGGGAAGGGGAGGGAAAGGTCTGAAGGAGGAGAAGGAGGCGCACAACCTTCCAGGGGAGGAAATGGGCCAGGGCTGATGGCTGAGCGTGGGTAGGAAGTGCTGGGATCTTGTCCATGGGCTAAGCTGTGCACTGGCTGTGCTGCTCTCCAAAGTAGGGCTCTCTGGGGTTCTGGGAAAGATGGGTGGGTGCATTCTGCTTCAGGCTTTGCTAGTAGAGGCACAGATCATATCCCTACCTACTAATGCTGGTGGGACCTCCTGTCTTTCCACGTGACAACCAAACGTTTCCCAACGCTAAGGCACTCCTCCTCTTAGGGTACACGGTGAGGGAGCTGTGGGCAAGCTGAGGCTCTGGCCCTGCCTAGGTGGTGAGAGCATCATTCTCGTTCTCATTCTTGTTCTCAGGAGGAACTGCCCTTCTTTCTCTTTCCTTTGTTGGTCTCTGCTTATAGCCCCCTGGCTGGGAGCAGGTCACAGTTTGCCCCAGGGGCAAATGCTTTGTGTGGTTGACCTGACAGTTTCTTGAGCAGTGACTGTTAGGAGTTTTTATCTTGTCCTTTAGAAGGGAGGATCTGCTCCTGAAACCAGTATTGCGCTATGTGTTACCTAACTAGAATTTAAATAAAAATTCAAAACAAAACTGTTAAAATTAAGTAAATGAAGAACATGGAAGGGAGGATCTGTTGGGGGAAGAGGAAGGGAAAACTACATTTCTCAGACAGTTTTGTTGTGTTATTAAATCACCTCCACTGTTCAGGTGTTACCCTCCAGGGTCGCTGTGTGTCAGGTTCCTCAGATAGTCCTCACCGTACGCGGTGTGCTGGCGCCGTAGTAGTTGGAACATGGCCACAGATTTTTTTATTTTGCAGGCGGATCTGGAATCAATTTTGCAGCTGCCAGGTGGGAAACCTCACAACTTTAATGAGGCGATGGCCCTGCGAGCCTTCAGCCTCCACTGCCGGCTGAGTATCCATCTTCAGCACCAGGTGGGTCTGTTCCTGGCTGTGCGACCGAATAGAAGCACGTTGGCAAAGCTGGTTCCATTACTAATGTGCCTCTCTGTTGTTGGACAGTTCTGCTCAGAAGGGAAAGTTTACCTGTCCATTTTGGAAGACACTGGGTTTTGGTTAGAAAACAAAGTTCTGTCTTTTATCCAAGATCAAGAAGAAGAATATCTGAAGCTTCATAGGGTTGTTTATCAGCAAATCATCCAGGTTAGAAGTCTGACAACATGGAAACCTTCTCTTCACCAAGTTTGTGATGTGCTTCCAGATTTTATTTTCTGTTTTAAAGTTGTAACTTTGGACCGTAGTGTTGCTCTCCTTCAGTATAGTGTCATTTCAACATCCAGAGTTTGTGTTTTCCCAAAACGTGAACCGCATAGTTTTTATGGCGTTTTACACCTTGCATGTAATAGGTTTTCACTGATGTTTGTGGGATGACATAAAATGGGCTTCCAGATTTCTTATGGGGAAAAAAATGAGAACTAACGTGTCTTTAAGGAAATTCCTTTGTAAAACATCTTTATAAACACTTGCTTTAGGAGATAATTAGTAGTACAATCAGATATTAGAAGCTTTACCAGGCTGGATTTATTTTCCTTTTTTGGCTCTCAGCTTCTTGGTAGATCACACCAGCACATCTGTGTCTCTTACAGACCTACCTGACGGTATGTAAGGATGTTGTGATGGTTGGCCTTGGTGATTTTAAGTTTCAGATACAACTTTTACAGTGGAGTCTCCGAATCATGCAAACAGGTATACTTCTTTCATCAAAAGACTCTTTTAGTGGGGCGCCTGGTGGCTCAGTCTTTAAGCGTCTGCCTTCGGGTCAGGGCATGATCCCAGGGTCCTGGGATCGAGCCCCACATTGGGCTCCACGCTCTGCTGGGAGCCTGCTTCTTCCTCTCCCACTCCCCCTGCTTGTGTTCCCTCTCTCGCTGGCTCTCTCTCTCTCTGTCAAATAAATAAATAAAATCTTTAAAAAAAAAAAAAAAGACTCTTTTAGGGCAATTAATAATCAAACCAGTCCCTCTCACCCTCCCTCCCTTTGCTGATTGGGACTCTTGCTTTCAGGTGACAGATATGTAACAAACTAGCTCATACCAAAAAAGGAATTTATAGGCGGATGCAGCTAGGAAGTTCAAAGGTGTTTCTGGTGTCAGATGTGCCTCAGTCCAGAGCTTCTTTCATGGATTCCCCCAGTGGTTTCCTCGTTGTCAGGTGACTTTGCCGTGTGGTGGGCTAGTGCAGTGGCAGTCCTGAGCCTCTCTGCTCACCTCATGGGGAGTGTAAGGTTGTTTCATGCCCCCGTCAGGAGCGCTGGGAAGTTGCTGTTCCCCCAAGGACAGGGTGACAGTGGAACCTGCAGTAACTAATACCTTCGGTCTGTGCTTGCTGCACACTAGGCGCTGTGTTAAATGTGTGGAGTGAGTGAGCGAGAGGTCAGCCTCCTTCCAGGTGGTCTGGGTGGAACTGGGCTGTGTGATTACCTGGAGTGGCCTGACCAGAGGCCCCAGGGCCAGATTCTCACAGCCCCATCACATGATGGCGTGAAGAGTGGGGCAGTGAGGCGGGCTTTCTCCCCTGCCTCTCATCATAGTTTGGGTGAGGAGAGTACTGCTGGCTTATGACCCCCACCCCTTCTCACCCACTACCCCGTGGGTATAGAACTGTTTCTGAACTGCTCTCTGTATATCCTGACGCTACATCTGGGTGTTTCTGGGATCTATATTAGAAACCCGAAAATTCAATGTTAAAATTTCTTTAAGCCTATATATCTGCCAGAAGACATTGAAAATAACTATGATTTGTAGATTCACGTTAAGATTTGGACATAGAGTCAGTGAGTCCCAGTTAAGTTTGCAGTTAGTCCCTGGTGACATTAAATGTTGTCATGCAGGCCGACTCGGGGGTCTGCCGGTGGGGTCGGTGCTTGGGTGCCAGCCACTCTGCTCTGCCGTTTCACGTCTGTGTATCTTGAAATTAACCTGTACTATAAGCAACACTGTGTATGAGTTGTTTTAAATGCCCACAGGTAAAGACTGAACGTTAACTAGAACAAATACTGTTTGTTTCAAAATCTGGCTTTTCTTCGTAGAATCCTTTATTTTACTTTCTGTTGCGAAAACATTTTTATTTTATTTATTTTATTTTTTTATTTTTTTTTTAAGATCTTATTGATTTATTTGACACAGAGAGAGAGACAGCCAGCGAGAGAGGGAACACAAGCAGGGGGAGTGGGAGAGGAAGAAGCAGGCTCATAGCGGAGGAGCCTGATGTGGGGCTCGATCCCATAACGCTGGGATCACGCCCTGAGCCGAAGGCAGACGCTTAACGACTGAGCCACCCAGGCACCCCGCGAAAACATTTTTAACCTAAGTTTAATCATTGAAACAATGAAAAATGATTTGTATTTTTTGAAACTTCATTTAGCATTTAGGAATTACTTTCTCCTAAGGACTGACTCTGCTTTTAGTATTTGTAAAACTTACATTTCCAAGGAGTTAACCAGAATTTTAGGTCTGTGATGTTGCTAGTTTCATTACATAGAAGTATCTGTTCCCCAAAAATAAGGCCGTAAGCAGCTGACTTTACCTGACCCAAACTGAAATGATCTTTGCATTTATACATTCCAACAATTAGAGGCTCCAGGGGAGAATCAGCTGTGGCCATCCTTTGTAACCCTGTCACAAATAGAATTATACTTAGCAACTTAGCGAGATATACCCAGGGTCTGTTGTTCACAGGGCTTTTTGCTCTACTTGAAAGAGTTCTAATAAAACTTTCTGATTCTAAAACCAATCACATTTATGTTATTAATATTATAATACGGCATCTCCACGCTGAAGGGCATATTCTAGAGGAGGGGTCCTTGAATAGAGCTGAGTCCCTACACATAACCCAAATGTAAAAATCTAAGCTCGTGCAAGTGCAGGTGTTTCAGCTATAATGCAGTATGTACGTTTTGAAAAACCACCACTTGTTCTGCAAAATCAGGGACCACACGGTAACAGGGCCTGTGGAAACAGACAGTCTGGGGCAGGTGGTTAAGACAGTGCTGTGTGCCCCGGAGCACTAGGAGGTGGTCATCCTCCAGAAAGTAATCAGCCCATTTAAAAAGGGAGGTTACATGTCTAGCAAATAAAGAGTAAGTACAGTAAGCCTTGGGGTTTGTCTTAATTGGAAGGTGGATGGGCCTCTGGCATTGAGCCTGGGGGAGCTGGGCCAGAGGGACTTGCAGGGAGGAAAACATGGCGAGCTGAGCCAGAGCCAGAGGAGGACGAGGCCCCTGGAACCCCATGCTGTGCTGCTTCCCTGTGGCTGCTGCCGTGGGCTGGGGTAGTGAGCTGCTGCTTGTTTGCAGATGCCATCCGTGGCAGACTGACGCCACTCCCAACAGTTGCTTTGGACCGATTCCCTCTAGAGAAGCAGGGTCTTCCAAAGTCATGGTCGCCTGTTCTGTGTAGCTGTGAGTTCTGGCTTATCTTTAGTAATGTGTTGTATTTTACTTAACCACCATCTATCTATCTTTGGTTATAAGGCACATACTGCTTGAATACAATGAAATAGCTTTGAATAACTAAGGTTTTAGCTTTTTCGAGTTTTGTCAATAATTAAAGATACCAGTTAAGTATGTGGTTCCCCCATGCACTGTGACCTTGAGGATGGATAAAAAAGGGCAGCGCTCTTGTTTGCTGGGCCTTTCGTCTTCAGCACATGGGCCTCCTCTGAGCTGTCCGTACTTCGATTTCAGAGCCTAGCATCCATTACTGCCTGTTCTGCTGAAGTGACTTGCTGTGTGGAGAGTGTGTGCCCCTCTGCCTTTTAAATAAAAGACATTCATTTGTTGAAAGTTCTATTATTTTTGCAGTGATTTTAGAAACTTTGTTGATTCTGGTAGTGGCATAGACCTTTTGAGGGGTAAACTCGACTGGGACATGACCAGTTATTTTACTTACTTTAGCAGGTAAATTTGGGTTTGCGGTTAGTTTCTTATCTCTATCTCAAGCAGAGCTTACTGTATCTTATTAATTTGTTTTATAAACTGAGGTTCTTTGCATGCTATGCCCAGGTCCATTTCCTGTGTGAGGTCATATGACTCCTTTATAGAGTCAAAGAGGTCATACCTCTGTGTCATCTAGATAATAGTCTATTAATGGGGAACATTATTTCTGTGTTTTCCCATATGACGAGTTTTAAAAATATATACACATTTTTTATAGTTTATATATGTGTTTACATAGTATATTGCTTGTGTGTTTATGTAGTATATATTTTTAAACGTATACAAGAAAGAATCATTCAGCATGGCTCCTGCCCAGGGAGAGCATGCTGTCTAAACGGGGAGGCACTCACAGCACACAGACCTCAAAAAGGTGGTCAGTGAGTGTCAGGCAGCGTTAGGGTCCAGAGAGAAGTAAGAAACAGTGAGGATGCTTGAGAAGCTTCCTGAAGGGTAAGACCCCTTGCTGTGAGTTTTGTTTGTTTTTGTTTGTTTTGTTTTAAGATTTATTTACTTATTTATTTGAGGGAGAGAGCATGTGAGCGGAGGGGGTGGGGCGGGGTGGGGAGGGGCACAGAGAGAGAATCCCGAGCAGTCTCCACACCCCCAGTGTGGAGCCCAGGGTGGGGCTTGATCTTACAATACTGAGATCATGACCTGAGCGGAAATTAAAAGTCAGATCCTTAACCGGCTGAGCCACCCAGGCACCACACACACACACCCTCCGCCAGCTCTATTCTTATAACTCAACTTAAAATCAAGGTAGGATAGAAACTGAAATGAAAATTCAAGATCTCTAGGATGGACTGTAGGATTAGGCTCACATATGGAAAATGCTTTGCCAAGTTATTATTTTTTAAAAAGATTTTATTTATTCATTTGAGATAGAAAGATACGCAGAGCATGAGCAGGGGGAGAGGCAGAGGGAGAAGCAGACTCCCTGCTGAGCCAGGAGCCCAACACGGGCCTCCATCCCAGGACCTGGAGATCATCACCTGAGCTGAAGACAGATGCTTAACCATCTGAGCCACCCAGGCGCCCCAACACTTTACCATTAATGCAATACAGTAAAGGAAGTGATTCAGAAGAGAAAGACAATGATAAACCACAAAATGTTAGATGGGGCGCCTGGGTGGCACAGCAGTTAAGCGTCTGCCTTCGGCTCAGGGCATGATCCTGGTGTTCTCATCCTCCGCTATGAGCCTGCTTCTTCCTCTCCCACTCCCCCTGCTTGTGTTCCCTCTCTCGCTGGCTGTCTCTATCTCTGTCGAATAAATAAATAAAATCTTTTTTAAAAAATGTTAGAAATTTAGCAGAGTTGGCCTGTGACATTTGTAAATCATTTTTTGAAAGCTCTTGGGTCATCCTTCTCAGACTTGTGACGGTAGAGCTGGTGTTAATGTTGCCATTATGTGAGAAAAGGAGACATGTTCTCTAATCCACATGTTCGAGGGGCCGCATTGTCCACGTGTAGTGAGCCCAGTTCTTAGTGATCAAGTTAAATATACTGCTACTGTTGTTGAAGGTGTTGGTGTTGTATTTAGAAGGAGCAAGTTTTAAATTTTTATTTATTTATTTTAAAATTTATTTGTGTTAAAATTTAGATTAATCTGATCAATCTGGTATTGGCTTGCCAGTAGTAATTTCTTTCCAGTTACCATAATACACATGTGTGAAAAATGTAATAATTTCAGCTAAATTTTATGGTTAGATAACTGATTTTTCTAATATTCTTTCTAGTGAAGGGCTTCTTTTATGTGTCATTACTTCTTGGCATTCTGAAAGAGGTAACTGGAAGTTCCTTGATGCAGAAACCAGACTCGGACGAAGAAGTTGCAACACTGTCTGATATGGTCCAGAAAGTATTTCAGAAACTGTTGGAATGTATGGCACGGAGCTTCAGGAAGCAACCAGAAGAAGGCCTACGGGTACTGACGCGTTTCCAGGATGGGCTGTCAGTCGTTAGACAGACAGTGCTCACCCAGCAGACAAGGGTGCATGGGGATGCGTCACCTCACACACAGGCTCAGCTAGCACTCGCTTGTGCCGTTGGGCTTGGGTGGGGGCACCTCTGTATGGGGGATAATTACAGGTGCTGTCCTTGAAGTGGTGCTTGCTGATCAGAGCGTGGCGCAGGCAGAGAGGTGGTGCTGTCTGCACCTGGGGCGAGAGGGCCAAGAACCCACCTTTGACCCTTAGTCTTGGAACAGGTTTTATCGAGCCCAGGTCAACAGGCCAGCAGCAGGTGTCTTCTGCCTGGCAGGACAGGAAACACATAACTGATTACAACCAGCTTGTGAATGCCCAATTGTTATTTCATAGAATTTTCCAACTAAAATATACTTTTGAGAATGCTGATTTTGATTATTTGCAGATGATGGGGAGATAATAATTTCCATCCTAGGCTACTCTCTCATCACATGTTAACTTCCCCTCATTGGGAGTGAGAGTCACAGAGCTGGAGGGGCCGTGATTCCCTTGTTGATAAAAGCTCCTGTGAAGTGGGATTTCTGAGTGGCCAGTTCATGTGGGAAATACTGACCCATGTGCCACATTTGCTTTACTTCTAAAATCATACTGTCATCAGAGGGGGCCATGCTTTTTTTCCTCAGTAGTGGTTTAAAAAATGCAAATTAGCTATTTTTTTTTTAGATGAAGCTTTAAAAAATGCTTAAGTGGGAGGATGTTTATGAAACATTGAAGACTCAATTTTTTTCTGTTCTTAGTGATAGAAGGTGATTGAAGGTTGTTGGCCATGTTTTTCCTAACTTGTCAGTTCATCTTTGAGTTAATTTGAAATGTTTCTGTTTTTGATGAGTCAGTTCAAGTGTATGATAATTCAGTTTGTACCAGAATCTTTTATTTTCTTACCAAATCTTTTACCATTGGCTGTGCACCTTCTTTCAAAACACATGGCCTCTTGGTCTTCTTTTATTGTCATTGGTATTTCATCTTTTCTTTATTTATAGTATTGGTACTTCTCTTCTTGGGGGTTTGGGAAGGATTGGGCGTTGGTAAAGGGCAAACAAGATCGGGATTCCTGAAACCCTGGGGAGGACAATAGGGATACTTCTCCTGTAAAGTGCCTTTTATTAACCACTAAAAAATGACTGGTGTGTTTTTTTGTAGCTTCTTTATTCGGTTCAGAGTTCTCTTCATGAATTTTTAATGACTGTTCAGTCTTGGCACGTGGACACGCCCGTCCACCGGGGGGTGCTCTCAACTGTGATTGCTGCATCTGTGGTGGAGATAAGTCACCAGCTACGAAAGGTGAGGTCTGTTCGTCCTGAAACCGCCATGTCTGCTTTTGACTGTACAACACGCTCTTCTCTACTGGTAGCACGTTGTCATGTTTTCCCAAGTGTTTTTTAAGAACTCAGAGTTTAGTAGGTGTCCTGCTTGGCCAGCCACGGCCCCCCACAGTTCATAGCTGGCTAGTGACTCGAGTCATGTGACTACTGGGGAATTTTGTTAAGGGTGTTGCCCTTTTGATTAAGACCCAGCAAGTCCTTCCATCGTGAACCTTTTTTTTCCTTCCTGCATTTTAGATATCTACGTGAGTTGATATATTTCTTAAGACTCGCTCTCCTGACAAGGCGAAAGCAGCCATGGTCAGTGGGGAGCGGGATGCAGGATGGCGCTGGCAGTGCAGTCAGGGGTAGTTCGTGTCTGACAGCCTTGCTGGAGTACAGGCCTTACGTTTCTTTTTCATGTCCAAGCGTAGAAAATTTGAACTTCTGATACCAGTTTAAACGGATAACTTATTCATTCTTACTCTGAAAAGGACTGGCTGTTTTCCTAGCAGTGGCATAGTTTTAACAATTAGCCTACTTGTGTAAAGATCAAAATCACCAGGATGGTAATTCAGGCCGAACAGAAAGTTGTTTCTCCAGTGAGATCCTTGAGGCATTGAGGGAAGATGCACTCCAGAGTAGTGACTTAAGAGATAGAAAGGTGTGATAGATTTTCTTAGTATGAAAAGAGGGAATCTGACAGTCAGTGGCATTGTGTAATATAAATTCTGTACCTTAAGACCATGAAGAACAGCCAAGTAAATTCCTAAAACATTAATAGAATTTAAGGCCCTCCTTAAAGCTTAAAGCTTGGTTTAGGAAACTAGTAACGAGATTATACATGGAATAAGAGCTAGAATTTATTTACTCCATTGAGCTTTATAGGTAACCACTATACATAAATCAGTTATTGGCCTGTGGGGCAACCCTGACTCACTGTCTGTTTTTGTAAAGGAACTTGTGTTTTAGCACAGCCACGCCCACCATTTCCGTATTTTCTGTGGCTGAGTAGCCCTGACAGACTGTCCTGCCCACAAAGCTGGTGTATTTTACTACTTTATAGGACGTGTTTGCCGACCTCTCTTCTATCTCCTCACTGATTTGTCTGCTTGTTCCGTGAATGCAAGTGCAGCACACTGGTGGCCTTGTCTCTTTCTGTTGGTTTCCATGTATGTAGGAGTTTGTGCTTGGGTGCATACACACTCAGGACTGCTGTGTCTTTTTGATGCATTGGCTGTCTGATAGTTCAAGAGACGGCTTTTACTTTCAACGTGTTTTTCTACGTGTTCAAAGTGTTTTTTTATAATTACCACATGGGCAGGCCTTTTTTTGGGGGGGGTCTAGTCTTATAATCTCTGCCTTTTACTTGGGGTGCTTAGCCCATTTGATTTTAAGGAAATCATTGATATGTTTGGGTTTTTGTTTTTTTTTTTAATGACTTTGGTTTTTTTTAAAGATTTTATTTATTTATTCGACAGAGATAGAGACAGCCAGCGAGAGAGGGAACACAAGCAGGGGGAGTGGGGGAGGAAGAAGCAGGCTCATAGCGGAGGAGCCTGATGTGGGGCTCGATCCCATAACGCCGGGATCACGCCCTGAGCCGAAGGTAGACGCTTAACCGCTGTGCCACCCAGGCGCCCCCCTGATATGTTTGGGTTTAATTTGACCATTTTGATGTTTGTTTTCTATTAGTCCCCTTACTTTTCTTCTTTTCCTGCCATTTCTTGATGAATCAGGTGTTTGTCCTGTTCCATTTTATCTTCTCTGTTGACTCTATTTTGTCCTTTGTGTAATTGCTGTAGTGGTTTCTCTGGAGATTTTAGTATGCGTATCTAACTCATCCGTCTCCCTAAGAAGTTACGGTGTGCCTGTGCATCGTGACAGTCTTGTGAGACCATTCCTCTGAGTAGCATTCTCCTACTCCGTGCCGTTGTTCTGTATCTAACTGCTATAAAAGATTTTATTTATTCACTTGAGAGAGAGAGTGAGCAGGAGGGAGGGGGAGAGAGCATCTGAAGCAGACTGCGCACCGAGTGCAGAGCCTGACGTGGATCCACGACCCCGAGATCATGACCTGAGCCGCAACCGAGAGTGGGACACTTCACTGACTGAGCCACCCAGGCGCCCCAAGACACGTTTTTATTTCGACCAGTCAACAATCATTTGTCTATATCAGAAATGCATTCACAACATTTAAGGTGTAAAGCATTTTAATGAGAAGCAGAGCTATTTCAAACATAATGATGACTGGACTTTAATATCCAAATTAGTGTTGTGAACCCTTCAGGGGGCATACGAGAAGGCTGTTTAGAAGTACTGTACAGTTACACCTGAGTTGAGTCCCCTGATGGCTGAGAAGTGGGCGAGAGACAGTGTGGGATGTACGAAGGTGGGACGGAGTGGGGAGGCAATGGGGGGTGGGATCAGGAAACAAAGACATACCCCCCCGGCCCCCACCCCTTCCAGAGCAGGGTCCTGGATTTAGGTTTTCCAAGGAGCCATTTGCATGTGGCGTTCATTTGCCACTAATGGATGACTCTAAACTTGTAAGGTTGGTGATGAGGGGCATAGATCCAGGCAGAGCCCCTGACATGGGTCCAGACCAACGTGACTGCACTGTGGGTGGTTCTCCAGAGGACACTGGCAGTGCTGGGATCTGCTGGGATCTGCCGGGTGGAGGGCAAGGACGCTGCTCAGCAAGCACCCTGTAGTACAGCAGGGTTATTCGGTCCAGGGTGTCGGCCATGCTGGGACTGAGAAAACCTGTTCCTGGGCGATTCAGGATAGCCAGTTACCGTGCGTAAAAACACATTGTTTACAGAAAGTGCCACCGCATTCAAGGGTATCTGACAAGAGGGTTGTTGAGTGTGTGTATCTTTTCACTTCTACAATAATAGATTAATCGTAATTATTGTAGACATTTCAGCAGTTAATAAAACCTATTCTTCTGAGTTTCTGGTTGAAAACCCATAGCAGTATAAAGTGAGTTATTTGCCCTATCTCAGTCTCGATTTAGAAATTACTGATTCGGAACTTCTCTTTAGGTCTCTAATGTAGAGGAGCTCACCACCCCCGAGGTTCTTTCAGACCTCCCACCATTTTCAAGGTGTTTAATAGGAATAATAATGAAGTCTCTGGATGTGATCAGGTAACCGTGTTCTTTTTACTGTCTTGAGATTCTCCTTGTGACTGGAAGCTCTCAGTAAATTTTGCTGTATTCCTTCAGCTCTCAAAATTTCTCAAAGTTGCTTTTTTTTCATGAGAAAAATGTTTCGTAGAGTTTTCTCTCATCTGCAATTAAAAATAATTGCATTATTTTAAAATTTTGTATTATACTTCCACAAAGAGAAATTGTAACTTTCTTTCAAATACATCCATCCAAAAAGTCCCCAGTTGTGCTTATCATAACTAAAATTCAGCTAGAGGGAAACATTTAAAATGTCACTGTGTAGTAAAATACTTCTTATTAAGTATGCTCTGAGCACCTGCCTGGGTTCAATGCCAGGTGGTCTCTCGGGACACGCTGCTGTCCCTGTGTCCCTTGGCTGAAGCCCGGGGTTTTTTGTGGCACGCACAGGACTGGTGGGGTGTGCAGCACGGCGTTCGCGTCGTCGGGTACCAGAGGAACGGCAGCAGTACATAGAGTCAGTGAGAACGTTAAAGCATCGTATTTAGCAGCCATGAGTTATTTTTCAGTGATACTAAATTTTTTGTGTGTGCACTGTGGGTATACACAGTAGTTTTTCTCAATTACCAGAACGTCCCTCTTCTCCTTCTAGCAACATCTGATGTTAATATCTTACCTGTGCTGCGATTTGGCATGCTTATAGTGAAGAGTATGAGAGGAGTTTAATCAGGTTCCCACTACCTGAAAGCTAGAATTCATGGTGGTTGAGGAATCATGGTTATCTTAGTCTTTCTATAAAGTATTAGGATATATACTATAGAATAATTCCAGATGTTTATTAACTTTTTCTTGCAGGTCATTTTTAGATGAATTAAAGGCGTGTGTTACTTCTGATGATGTTGAAGGCATTGTGTGTCTCACAGCTGTTATGCATATTATTTTGGTTATTAATAAAGGTTGGTTAAACTTTCTCTCCTACTGTCTGGGATATTGCTGGATGTGATCTTATACAGAAGTGTTACGGGATGCTTGGGAACTCAGTTCCATGTTGCCATGTCCCCTGCCAGTCAGGCTCCCCCAGCTCTTGCAGCACACGCCGTCTGCTGGGCTCCCTCTGCCCAGCTGACCCTGCACTAGCCTGGAAACCAGTCCTGTCCACTTTTCGCCTTCCCCCACTAGATCTATTACGTGTCCCTCTCTGTGCTTCAGAATTGAATTTCTATTGATTTGTCATCTGTTACCTGTGCTTAAAAATCTAAATTTATTTTTGCTAATGATGGTATGTTTTTGATGTTAATACTTAATGTGTCTTCTTTTCTACTTAAGCCTATACTTGTGTGTTCTGACTACCCAGCCAGTTGCAGTAGTGCCGGGAAAGTAAAGCTACCTGTAACACGCTCACCTCAGTGTAAAATGCAGTAATGTCCCCGCATACTGCTGTTAACCTTTCTATGTTTACTCAGTTTTAGTAACGTTGAACTCATTTTCTAAGATGTATTATAGAGAAAGAGTGCTATCGAAACAAGCTCTCCCCATAAGCCCTAATGCATGGCGCGTCTGCGGGTTTAGGATAATAATTTGTGACTAGTGTTACCCACGCTGGACATCAGAAAAGCCTTCTCTAAGGGACTGTCACCTGAGTTGTGGTGTGGAGAATGAGGGGACATTCCCCACATGAAGGAGTGAGGGTGGGAGGTAGGGTGCTAATGGGCACCTAGTACTTAATAGTTACTTAAATTTGTGCCACACGATGATGACACTGAGGCATTGTGGTCGTTATGTGTGATGGAGGTACAGGTCAGGATCGGGTCTCTGATAGCACAGACATAACGCATGGGGTCATACCGACTGGAGCTGTCCCTCAGAGCTAATGAGGTGCTTCCAAAAATGTCTGCTTGATCTTCTCACATCCCTGTCAGGGGATGACTACCTTTGCACAGGTCAGTGGCTAGACTAACTCGAAGGGTGGGGAGGCTCCGTGTTATTGAACTTGTGCCCACATTGATCGCAGGATATGCTTGCTCTAACACTGCAGTGGCATGTTAAAATCTTTTCTCTGTCTTTACTGGAACTTTCCCCTAGGTAAACAGAGGAGTTCAAAAGTGAAGGATGTTGCAGCCACTGTTCACAGAAAACTAAAGACATTCATGGAGATCACTCTGGATGAGGACAGCACGGAGAGGTAAAGCACTAGATGTGCTCCAGATGGACTTTTCTGAGAGCTGTGGGTACTCCGTGGGTACATCTTAGAGCCTGTTCTCATTGCTGCTACTTACAGCCAGGCAGTGAGAAAACAGGCTTGTAAGCACAGAAACATCTCTGTTGGAAAACCCCTTGAGCATATGTTTAATTTACTCCCTAATTTGTTTTCAAAAACAAAATTGTCATCTGGTAAATTCAACTCCAGAAAAGTAAAGGCGTACAAACGTATTTTATATGGTTTTAAAACTAGACAGATTATTTTGGGTGGTTTGCTATGTTTTTGAAACCATAGGCTTCAAATTTCTAAGACATAATTGCCCAGTCCCCAGGCATCCACAATGAGGATGAGAAAGTTTCCTCCAGGCTTTTGAGGAAATATTGGTCATTTTTTGCTTCCTGGGTGGTTCGTTGCTGTCACAGGGACTGCTCTGAGGAAGGTGTTCACTGGGCTCCTCCGGCCGACTGCCTTTGTTGTTAGGTTTGGTGTCTGACATGCTGTGCAACTTCCTGTAGACTCTGTTATTATCTGTGTTTGATTTTCAGATCAACCACAAAAGCACTGTTTTTCTTGCTGTTTTGTGAACTTCATAAGGTTAAGTGTTACAGAGCTCTGAACTAGGTAATAGTTTTATGTATGCCTAGGAAAGAAGCCACTTTTCTTAGCTACTTTCTCCTTTGCAGAAAGGCTTCAAAAACCCTAAATTGCTACTTTATGAATAGAGACTGTTTTATCTCTTTCTTCCCTGTGTACCTTTCCTTTCCTCACTGCATTAGCTAGGACTTGCAGTGCAGTGTTGATGAGAGGGGGTACCCTTGCCTTGTTCCTGATCTTAGTGGGAAAACTTCTGGTTTCTCACTGTTCAGTAGACATGAGCTGCCGATATTTTGTGGATGTTCCTCATCAAGTTGAGGAAGTTCCCTTCCATTCCTAGTTTACTGAGACTTTTTATCATGAATGGGTGTTGGATTTAGTCAAATGCTTTTTCTGCATCTACTGATGTGATCATATGCTGTTTCTTCTTTAGTCTGTTGATGAGATGGATTACACTAAGTGGTTTTTGAATGTTGAACCAGCCCTGCATACTTGGAATAAATCCCAGTTGGTTATGGCAAATATTTTATACACTATTGTTATTATGTGCAGTCGATTGATAGTACTGTTCAGTTCAACTGTGTTCTTAATGATTTTCTGCCTACTGGATCTGTGCATTTCTGATAAGAGGGATTTTGCTTCATCTTTTCTGATCCTGATATTAGGTGCATATGAATTTAGAACTCCTATATCTTCTTGATGAATTGACCGTTTTATTTTTATGAAGGGTCTCTCTTTATTTCTATTAATGCTTTACTTAGAAAGTCTATTTTGTCTGGTATTAAGACAACTGTACCAGCCTCCTTTAGCAAGTGTTTCCTGAGTGTTTGTGGCATTCCAGTCAGAAGGCAGAAACCACACAGTGAGGAGGACAGGAAAATCTCAATGCCAATAATTCTTATCAGGGCGTTGGTGTAACGGATTATCGGCTAGTGACGGTTAAAATGAACTCCAAAGTAGAGAGGAAAGGTAGATGCGAGGAGCAACTCTACTCCTAGGGAGAATGCACACCCCAGAGCTGAGACTGTCCCATAGATGGAAAAGTCCTGCGGCCTTCTGATGGGACTCACTGGACATCCAGTCTCCAGGGGACAGGGGAGATGGCGGGGAGCTGCTGGAACCAAAGCTGGAGCCCTCTGCCAATGCCGTGAGCTTCCGTGTGCTGTTCCAGTGAGGTAGCTGCTGGCTGGACAGCTGCCCTGGGGGGCCCGATAGGGGCAGCGGCCTGAGGTGCCGCTTTTACTGTCAGGGTCTCCTGGAGAAGGCTGGGCCTTGTGGGGACCTGGCAACGCAAAGCTTGCAGTCTCTACAGTGGCCAGAACCGGGAAGAGAAAGCCCCCACGGACCAGGGCATTGACTCGAGCACTAGAGTAGGTAGGGGTTTGCATGACCTTGGTTGAGAGCAAAGGGAATGGGTTCAATTATATACTTCACCCTAAAAAGTATTGAATATTTACCAGGCAGTTTTAATAAAGTTGGTTTGCAAATGTATATTTGAAGGAGAAACCCAAAAGTCTCTTAGGTTTTATGAGCTTGTTTATTTCTAGACACTTACAGGGAAGAGGGAAATGATCTTCTGAGTTGGAGGAAATGAGGAGTGTTTGTATTTCAGAAAACACATGGCAGTGTAAATATTTTTACCAGGCACATCAACATTACAACCTGTATAAATGGTAAGTTATTTTCATAGGATATAGCAATCTCAGAAGTCCAAGCATTTTTTAAAAAGATGTTATTTATTTGTTCATTTAGGGAGTGTGAGCTGGGGGAGGGGCAGAGGAGAGGGAGAATCTTGAGCAGACTTCATGCCCAGCCAGGAGCCCAAGTGGGGCTTGATCCCATGACCCTGAGATCATGACCTGAGCTGCAGTCAGGAGTCGGACAGAGCCACCCAGGTGCCCCAGAAGTCCAAGCGTCTTACAAGATTTCTTTGTTCTTAGAAATAACCTTTGCAAGGATAAGTTTTTTGAGTGTAGAGTGGTATGTATGTACTATGTATGTATTATGTATGTACTATTGTGAAGATGTAAGGGAACAGGGACATTTGCTCCATCTTAGAAATTTCTTTTATTCCCACTCGCACTGAGTTTTAAGGTGAGTACTGGAATCACGTTAGTTATATTGAGAGAAAAAAAAGGCCTTAGAAGTTCAAAACTGGGGGCCCCTGGGTGGCGAGGTCAGTTAAGCATCCTACTCTTGGTTTCAGCTCAGGTCACGATCTCAGAGTCGTGGGATCGAGCCTCATGTTGGGCTCTGTGCGGGTATTAATAGCTGATACACAGATGGCAAAAAGAGTTCTTCCTTTTAAGGAGGAAACATCTTAAGAAAATAGGACTTGGGTGCCTGGGTGGCTCAGCCGGTGAAGTGTCTGCCTTCAGCTCAGGTCATGATCCCAGGGTCCTGGGATTGCTTCTCCCTCTCCCTCTGCCTGCCGCTCTCCCTGCTTGTTCTCTCTCCCTCTGTCTGTCTGACAAATAAATAAAATCTTAAAAAAAAAAAAAAAAAGGAAAAGACAGTAGGACTGGACCATGAAACTTGGGCTCTGTAAATATGCAAGAAACTCATTGTAGAAAACCAGTGTCTAAAACAAAATCAATCTAATGGAAAATAGACAAGATTTAAGACTAAATTCGAAAATATTACTGATTTGATGTTGGGGTAGAGGCATTAAGGCAAGTTACCATCTTTAAGACTCTGGGAACCCTTTGGTCCAGTTAATATTTTAGGCAATGGGGCATTAATTCAGAAGCAGATGTTTTTTGTTTTAAGATTTTTTTTTTTGTTTTGTTTATTTGAGAGAGAGAGAGAGACAGCCAGCGAGAGAGGGAACACAAGCAGGGGGAGTGGGAGAGGAAGAAGCAGGCTCATAGCGGAGGAGCCCGATGTGGGGCTCGATCCCAGAACGCCAGGATCACACCCTGAGCCAAAGGCAGATGCTTAACAACTGAGCCACCCAGGCGCCCCAGAAGCAAATGTTTCCTTAACGAATACACTACTTTTCTCTCTAGCAGTGTTAGTATTTTGTTAACTGGTCTGTTGGGTGCTAAATAAAAAATGCTTCTCGTTGCACTTTAATTGTCTCACCTAATACAGCATACTGTAAATTGGACGTATTTTCTCAGGAGGAATGGCATACATTTTCCAGCGTGCTGGTGCATTTAAATGCCAAGTAGATTATATTTATTACTTTCATAAATAGTATGAAAATAGCAATAAATTTATAATTAGAAATTTTAGAAGTATAAATATTTCTTATGGTTCAGGTTATATCATGAATTTTTCCCACTGAGCAAATGGATTGTAATAACAAATTACTTGCCAATATTAATCATGCCTATGTGTAGGCAACTTTGGTAGTGTCCTATGCAACCCCCAACATTAAACCTTGTTATTAGACCTTGAAGGAAAGGAGCTCTCCCTGACAAAATCACCTCTTTTTGGTTATCAAGTATTGATGAATAATACCATTTTATTCTGCTACATGAAATTTTAATAGTCTTTTTAAAATGATTTTGGGACTGCATGCTTTTTATAGCTCATTTAGAAGCATGCTTCTATCATCATTAATGTCCAGTGGACCCCTTGGTGTAGATAAATTAAAACTGGATGTAAATAAAAACAGGCATTGTTTATCTTACTGTTTTTCCCAGAAAATTGATTTTGTCTGCCCATCCCGTGGCTGTGGTTGTATTGCACGTTCTTCAGCACATGAACACAGCCTCCTGGGGCAGTAGGGCCTGATGGTGGATGGGGTGAAGACTCAGCTTCTGACATAGGTTTAAAGGCTTTGAGAGCTCAGCTGGGCGAGCACATTACTTGGTTCAAACGTCTTGACACACACGAGAACCCTGGCCCAGGGAGGTAATTTGGCTAAGGCTTGCCACTGTCCCTTCCAGCTGGCTGCTGAGATGGTGGCCTCCACAGGCCGGTGCCTCTCACCATTCACCATCCCACCTCTGCCTGAGGTGTCTTTCGGGCACGGACAAAACAGCCTTGCATGTAGGGTAGCCCAGCAATTAGAAACATTCAGAACAGCTATTGCCAAGTAACGGTGGTGGGCCAGACAATTAATAATATGAGTCTTCAAAGAAAAAATCAATTAGGGGCGCCTGGGTGGCTCAGTTGTTAAGCGTCTGCCTTCAGCTCAGGGCGTGATCCCAGAGTCCTGGGATCGAGCCCCACATCGGGCTCCTCTGCTGGGAGCCTGCTTCTTCCTCTCCCACTCCCCCTGTTTGTGTTCCTTCTCTCGCTAGCTGTCTCTCTCTGTCAAATAAATAAATAAAATCTTTAAAAAAAAAATCAATTATACCCCAAAAGGATGATGTAGAATGAAAAACCCTAAATTTAAAATGTCCCTGATGCCCTGGAGAGGTGTCACTGTTGAGACTCAGATTCCAGACAGTCTGAATCAGATCACGTTGGAGGAGTACCTCAGAACACAGACTTACTGATGAAGAGGAGTCACAGGGTAAAGACAGATGAGAAATAGACCCAAGAAAAGCAGCCTATCTAACAAATAATGGCAGAAAACTTCACAGAGATGAAGAAATGTGGAATTTCAAGATTCTTTTTTTTTTTCACCACGTTTCATTAAATCTGGATGGGACTAATGGAAAAGAAATCATGCCTGAGTAAGTCTGTGGATAAAATTATGGAATTCCAGGGGTAAAGAGAAAAATCTCAAAATCTTTCTATATTTGTGCTGCCCCTGCAGTGGCCACTTTGTCGCATGTGGAAATTGAACACGTGAAACGTGGCGAGTCTGACCTGAGATGCACCTAAGTGTTAAGTGCACGCTGGGTTCTGAAGATAGTGTGAAAAAAAACATTTTAAAGTATGCCAGTGTTATTTTTATGTTGATTACAGGCTGATGTATTTTGAGTATATTGAGTAAAATAAAATGTATTAAGATGAACTTCACCTTATTCTTTTGATCTCTTTTAATGAGGCTAGTAGAGAATTTAGTTACATCCCTGTTTGTACTGATAGGAGACAGGGCTGTTGTAGACCACGTGGTGGGTTAGTCTCCACGAAGAGCAGAACCCAGGCAGACACTCGCTGAACAGTGAGTCAGCTGAGACATCACTAGGGATGGAGACTGGTGTTTGTGTTTAGGGCCTGCATCCCCTCTGAGTGCTGGGGACCCTCCTAGTTACTAGGTGGTGGAGGAGGAAGGGAGCACACGCTTGTAAATGCACGTGTGAGGACTGCCGTGTGAGGGCTCCTGGCATGAAGTAGATTCCTCGCAAGGCTTGGGGGAGTGTCGTGAATGGGCTCAGCCCAAACCTGGCTCTGTGGGGCAGGGAGGAGCAAGCCTCTCCTGGAACGGGTGTGTAGAGGAGGACCAGGGGAAGTGAGGTGAGTCTAAAAGTAAGTGTCGTTGTAATAGTGAGTCTTGGGGTAAATTGCTTTCACTTATCTTGTGTTTTTGTGGAGAGAAAGCCCATGATTGTGAAATGTACTTCTCATGTTTGTGAATCTGCCCTGTATCTGAGTCCTGAGGATCCTTTTAGATCCTCACAAATGAGAGTACTTCTGAGTAAATAAGAGTTCACCTATAGAAAACCTGGCCTGGTGCTTTGTTCGCATGAGGAATGCTTTGGGGACTCCGTGAACTGCTGTTGGCCGCGGAGGCAGTGATGACAGCTCTGTCCAAGTGCAGTTTCCTAGTGATGGGGATTCTCACTCCATCTTACCTCGGAGAAGTAATTAGTGAAAGTTACTGATTATTTCAGCTTTCTCTGAGTGTGTACTCAGTTGCAAAATATTTCTAGGTTTATTTTGTGAAAATGTACATTTGGGTATTTTAGTCGCTGATTTCTGTTGTTAATCATCTTTCTTTATGCTTCAGGTTTCTCTATGAATCATCATCAAGAACTCTGGGAGCACTTCTGAATTCATAACCAAGCCAACATCTTTGGTCATGTGAAAATGGAGAAAAAGGACTTAGCGAAAGTGAAATGAATATGTATTTTCCTAGTGTTTTTAATGTTAATAACCCATATCATAAGGGGTGGGATTTATTTAGGGAGTTATAAGTAGGAAACTCAAAGGTTCTTAAGCTTTTGCCTGGTGCCTGCATAAATAATATATTTAATATAAAGGACTCTAGGTATCAGTGGAGCAGAGCAGAAACCTGTGGTGCAAAGGGGAAAAAAAGACTTTTCTAGCAAACATGGTTGTTTTAAAAATGATTTATATATATATATATATATATATATATATATAAAATGTTGCTTAAACTGAGTAATAAAAGCGATGACAACATCTGTTTGTGTACTTTATTTAAAAATATTAGTATGACTCTTCCCCTTTAGAGACAAGGGTTGAATTCTGCCAAGAGTAGAAGGTGCTAACGTAGAGGGAGTGGCCATGGCAGGTGCAGGGAGAGGAGCCCATGTGGGGTCCTGTAGCGGCCTCCTCCTGTGCTCTTGATGCTGCTTTACTGGATGTCAAGACGGGCCCGATGGCTCTAAGGACAAGTGACCAAGAGCTGAGTCCTTCAGCCTGAAGGTGAATCACTGTTATTTTATCTTTTCTTTCGGAGAGCTGACATGTGCCAGTGGAGGACCAGCCTCGGGCTTCCTTGCTGCTTCGTCCAAGACCCCAGCTTGTCTGCTCTAGGTTACCAGGTCTATGTACCCCTTAGCCACAGGCCCTGTGTCGTGGCAGAGTGGCCGCCTGTGACAGATGGGACATGCTCATTCTATCCTCTGCCCCCAGCAAAACGGTAAAGAAACACCAATTTCACCATCTGTTTCTCTAAGAAGGTACAGAAATGGACTGCTTACCACAGTTATGAGCATTTACGGTAAGGTTTTTCTGAGCTATCTGAGAAATGGGAGGTGGGGGTTGCTTATTTTAGCTAATTTTGAACATAGGACTTTTTAGACATCTTTGCTAAGATGTATTCTATTGGCAAATGTGATTTTTTTCTTACTTTTTTGTCCTTGCTGGTGTTTGTTTTAGTATTAAGAAATGAACTGAGAGGGCTGCCTGGGTTGCTCAGTCGTTTAGTGCCTGCCTTCGACTCAGGGCATGATCCCAGAGTCCTGGGATCGAGCCCCTCGTTGGCTGGCTCAGTCACGGTGGAGTACGCCACTCTTGATCTTGGGGTCATGAGTTTGAGCCCCATGTTGAGGGTAGAGATTACTTAAAAACAAAATCTTAAAAAAAAAAAAAAAAAAGAAATGAGGAATGCTCCATCTTTCTAGATCCCTGGAAGAGTTTGTGTAAGATTGGAAATAGTTCCTTGGTTTTGTTATAACACTCGGTCTATCTGAGCTTGGCGTTTTCTGTGTGGGAAGAGGTTAATTAGTTTTTTAAATTTATATATGAGTTTTCAAAGCGGTCAGGTTTTCTCTTTTATCTTGTGTCAGTCTTGATGGGAGAAATAATCCAATTTGTGAAAAAACATAATTCAATTTCTATCGGGCCAAAATAGTCCATAAAATCCTTCTCTAGGTATATGCCCTAGAGAAATTCCTGGGAATGCACGAGGACACTCATAGCACCCGTGTTTGCAATAGCAGTGTTTGCAACAGCAGGTGGAAATAGCTCTGACCCCCTTCAGAGGGCATATTGCTTATGCTCACGTATCAATATACTATTATATTAATATTATAATATAATAATACAATATATTATAATTATGTTAATTATAATAACCATTAATTATAATTATATATTCATATTATATTAACATGTATTGATAATATATCGATACACAAGGAATAGATAAGAATTCAGAACACTGAGTATGGGAGGGAAAGGTGGGAGAGCATTTAAGATTCTTCAGCGGTAACTATGGAAATAAACTGGGGAATAGGTATTTGTGTGCTCATTTTACTATTCATAACCTTACACGTGTTGTATTCTTTTGTATTAACGATTTAACAAAAACGTAAACAGAATCAGATGTGAGGAAAAGAAAGCATAGACATCTTTGGCAAAGGATGTTGTTACCAACTTGGAGGCACGCAGACACAGATCTCTACACCTGTGAACACCACTAGGCCAGCTCCTGGAAGCACGGAAGACACGATGGCCACACAAAGTGAAGATGCCAGACCACTGTGCAGACCGTGGAAAGAGGCTCAGAGATGTGCGTGTGGGCACCACAGAAGGACAGAAAACCCACGGAAGGACACACCGCTCACCAAAGCCAGATGTTTACCCTGGGGACAGGCCCCCGGGGCATGGGCAGGAGTGGCCAGGCAGCAAGAGGGAACGGAAATCTTAATGCCATGTGTTAACCTCCAACAAAAAGCCCTGTACAAGAGCAAAGCACCCTCCAGGGATGAGGCAGCAAACAACAGACATGACCACATTGGTTGGTGTCCCCACTTCACTCATCAGACACCCAGGACTAGCCTGGTGGCGTGAAAACCAGCCCCAGGGCAGGGAAGGGGGCTCCACTCCCACTTGGTGAGGCTGTGCCGTGCTGCCACAGCCCAGTGGCCCGTGTTATGGTCCCTTGTTGTGGGACCGTCTCTGGCAGGCTAGTCAGCCCTTTGCTAACTGCAGATCTATGAGGAAAGGTGACTGTTCTTTAAAAACTGTCCTAACACAAAACATTTAAACTATAAACCATTTCTAAGGTGAGAACTATTTCTCAAGATAACTCTCAGAATTGAATAACGAGAAAACTAGGAAGAAGCGGCTGTACCACCTTGCTTATTTTGAAAATATTCAACATAAAATATAGTGACGCCACCCTTAGGACCACTGATGGCTCACTCTCGTGCCTTTGTCCTTGGGAAAAACTGGTGACAGTGCACATGGCACTGACCTGGGACAGAGGGTCACACTAAGTGTCAGAGCGGGGTGAAGGCCTCATTCTCTGTGCTCCAGGAGCAAGAGTGGCTGTGAGGGGTGGGCTGAGCATGCCTGTAGAAGTGTCCAGGAGCGGGACACCTGGGTGACTCAGTCGGTTAAGCGTCTGACTCTTGATCTCAGCTCAGGTGTTGATCTCAGGATCGTGAGTTCAAGCCTCATGTTGGGCTCCAGGCTGGACAAGGAGCCTACATCTAAAAAAGTGTCCAGGAGCACGTGCTTGCTGAAGGCTCTGCAGCCGCCCTGCTCAGGCCCGCACTCTCACGGACATTCTGGGACCTTTTATAGCTAACTCGTGACTGAACCATACTTCTTTCTAAAATAAGGGACATTTCTGAAGGATTAATTTAAGCAGAGGTGTCTTAATTCTCCTGCTAACATATTATGTGGCTTTTCTGTCACGTGGTGGCCGTTTTTTGGTGTTTTTTTCCAGGAAGGGGAAATTTCCTGATTTACATTTCTCTAGATTCCTGGCACCAGCATCTGACAGGCAATCCTGTGTCCCTTGGGGACATTTCTCCAGCCTCTGTCAGTCACGGCACATGAAGCTTCTCCCACCGGTGAACAAAGGTGAATTAGCAGCCCGAATGTACTTGAGATGCTCATGCAGAACAGTTTCAAAGGTTCTGGATCTCCTGCCTCGGGGACAGATGGGCGTGACAGGGAAACTGTGTACGGAGGGCAGACACGAGTCAGGCTTCCAATACTTGCCCATAAATCAACTTGCACAACAGAATGGACTCTCGCACCATGACCTCTCCAGGTTCAGCTAAGGCAGTCTTTACCCCAGCACCATGGTTGCACCTACTGAGTGTCAGAGACCCCACAGCATGCTGACCCCAGGTGTCATGGCCACCAGAAAGAGCCTCCATGACACTCTACCCTCATCCAGCCCTTCCACTCCTTGGATGGGGCCCACAGCATGAAGTTTCCTCTGGTTACGTGGTACATTGTGGCAATGCCAGTTTGGCCCCATCCTGAATCTGGTAGATGGGCTCTGGTCTTGTCTGGTTGCAGGATCGATGAGCACGCACCAAATGCATTTATCTACACAGCAGCCCATCCCGATCACCCTCTATGTGGACTCAGACTCAGTAAGTGGTAGGTCTTGCTTTCCTGGTAGAAAAGAAGTGAGTTTTCAGGGATAATAGCTCCCATTCAAATACATCTCTGTCTTACTTTAAGACCATTGTTGATAAGTTTCTAGAGTAGATCATTTTACAAAAGTAAATTTCTGGGGTAAACATAGCGTGTGGATTCATGCTCACTGAGGGGCCCTGTGGTAGTCTGGGTAATGGCTCCCAAAGTATTTGTTAAAATCCCTGGAACTGGGCAATGTTACCTTACATGGCAGAATAGATTTTTAGAGATGTGATGAAGTTGAGGATCTTGAGTTGGGGGAGGTTATCCTGGTTTATCTGGTGGGCCCTGATGCCATCCTGAAGGTCCTTACCAGGGAGCCAGGGGGCAGACTTGTCACATGCACAGAAGGCAGAGTGACCACGGAGGCGGAGACTAGGGAAGTGGCCACGAGCCAAGGGCTGCCAGCAGCCCCACCAGAAGCTGGAAAAAGCATGAATGGAGCCACCCGCTGAGGCTTCAGAGGGAGCGTGGCCCCACAAGACCTCGATTGATGCCAGTGAGACCGTGGACCGCTGGCCTCCAGAGCTGTGAGAGAATGCATCTGTGTTGTTTTAAGCCCCCAAATTTGTGGTAATTTGTCAAAGCAGCCACAGGAAGCTCATACTGACCCCCATCTTCCACCAAAACTCACACAGGCATAGGAAATTCAGATATTGGGCAACTTCCCCCAAGAGATCCCACTTCCATTCTGGTGCACCGTGTCCTTGCCCACCCACTGCCAAATGCCTTTTCTGTTCAGTACACGTGGAACCCAGCAAGGTCCCCTGGCCAACACGGGAGGCAGTCCTGCATTTGAGCCGCCATTCCCAGCAGGGAGACCCTGCGGGAGGGAGTTTCTGGTCTTCCTCTAGGGCTGCCTGAATGCTGTCAGAGATCTGCAGGCCCAGTGCTACTCATGTCATTAAATAGCACAATTTATGTTCAGTAGTGGGTGACAGAATGGGACCATGAAATGAGCTGAAGTACATAAAATGCACGTGACAGAGACAGGAAAGGAACATGCAGGGAAACAGCCTGGGACCAGCACTGTTTGGTGGCTGGGGCTCTGTGACACCCCGTCTTGCCACCCATTCCACATTCCCCTGAAAGTTTGGTGAGGGTCTTCTGCTGGGGTGACCCAAATATTCATTTCTGAGGGTCCACAGCAAGCCAAAATCATCTCTTCCAGAAGAAAATAATTACTGTAGAGTGCCTGCTTGTGCTGCAAAACCCAGGAGCTCACACTGTGGTTCTCATGCTACCCTTTCCCACAGCGGCATACAGCCCCAACGGCATGGAAACCTTGTCCTGCTTGGTTTAAGGCAAACGGCAAATCAGTCTGCCCTGTAGTTGGAAAACCTTTTGATTTGGGGTGTTGCACAGTTAGCAGCTTTTAGGTTTATCCAGGAAATGGTAAGAATGTATACCAACCAATTCTGAGAGTTCCCAAGGACTGCTCTTTCTTAGTGGTGGGGCTGTGCTAGCTGTCATGTGTCCACAGAGCTTACCACGCCATACACAGGCTCTCCCACTTTGGGTCACGCTTGCCTGCTTCCTTGGCTGGCCATGTGGTGTGTGCTAGCTGTAGCATGACTCGGGAGTGATTGCTGCTGAGTTCAAATCCAGGCCTGCTGTCCTCTTGCATTTTTGCCATGGTCATGAGGACATTTCTGTAGTCCAAGATTCCAAGACGCCTCTCACTTCCCACGCAGGCCACGCTGGGGTAAAAGTCGTGTGATGGGAGTCACCACCTGGCATCGTGCAAATCTTCGACAGGAGTACAGATCTCTGAAATTCTAGAGAAACTGCTGTCACTTCTTAAAAAACTGAATAACTTACATGTGGTTAAACTCACTGAGCTTAAGTTTACAGTTTGATGAGTTTTAAAAGGTACATTCAACCACATAACCCATACCCCCGTCAAGATGAGAACATTTCCATCACCCCAGAAAGTTCTCTCCGGCCCTCGCTCTTGCAGGAAGTAGCCACTGTTCAGACCCCTGTCACCGTGGGGGATGTTGCCCTCTTTTGAGCTTCATGAAATACTCTTCTCTGTCCAGCTTCTTCCATTTTTTGGCACGCCTTTGTAGATCATTCTTTATTGTTGAGTGGTATTCAGTTTTACCAATATGCCACGTTGCTCATCCATAGGATTGGTTTTGACTTAATATCTTTGTAGGGAGGGGGCGCTCAAAGACTTTCTCTTTGCTTCCATACTTCAGTACCTCTTCATTGCAAGGTTGGGGAATAATCTATAGCTCCCATTACTGAGGCTGACATCCCGGGGGTACACTCAGTCACCAGGGAAATGGCATGGGGTGTGTTTGGGGGTCCCATGGTGCCAGGCCATAGTGACATCCTGGCTTGCCAAGGGTGTGCATGAGCCCACAGTCACCGCCCTGCAGTCCCTGAGAAGTGTTAGCATCTGCCCTGCCCTGTCCAGGACTAGTGACGGCTACAGTTCTTTGGAAGAAGGAGGGAAAGTTATAACACACTGGTGATACCTGCATCCTCCCCAAAGCCCCAGGCTTTATGTATCTGGTGATTTCACAGGGACTGAGGGAGAGGCCTTGATGTCATTGCGAGGTTCCAAGTCACCTTTGTTTTCTAGACCTAGAGTTACTTTGCTTAAGTAAACCAAGTAAGAATTTAATAAGCTGCCTGTCTAGTCTGGTTCTAGAATTCTCAGGATCAGATTGGAACCACAAGGTCTGTGAAGAAGTCAGGCTTTCTCAGACCATCTCTGTGGATATGGCTGCTCCACACTTGTGCTCTCTTGAGAAGAAACTCTTAAACTTTGTCCTGCAGAGCCAGGCCAGGTGCTGACAGCCTCCCTTTCGCTTTCTCTAGGACAGTGCTGAATTCTCAGGTTTGTGTGGTTTCTCCTGGTCCCACAGTCCAGCCATCTGTAGAAGCTTACTCCCACATGGGCATGCACAGGGAGCTGGTCGTGGGGTTGGGGAGTGTGTGGGTGACACATGGGGCCTGTAGGGTGCCTGTGGGCCATCTGATGGGATTCATAGGCAAGGGGACCCAATGGTTCACTGGCAGGCCTCCAGGTGCTCCTGCCTCCTCCCCACATTCCCCAGGCTACGCAGTGCACTCAGTATTCTATGGGGGTGAGAAGGAAATGTGTTTCTTTGGTGGCATCCTGTACAACTGGGGAAGCTAGATGCTCACTCACGCTCTTACTGCCCCCCTCTACCCTGTAGGAGAAGTGAGGGACCTGGAAGGGCTCTCTTGCCCTGAGCTGTGCTGCTTGGGGGGAGGGGGGACACAAACCGCCTTCCCTCTCTAGTGTATCCAATCATGAATAAGAATAATCATTAATATTGCTATTATCTTGTGCTCCAACAACATGCTGGAACTTCTCCATTAGACTCTTGGACTTCCATAAGGGCTGTCTCTTCTGTGGGTGATTGTCAAAATTTATGTTCTTTTGGGGTAAGACATTAGAAAACTCTTCTTCTGCCATGTTGATGATGTTCTGCCCCATTTTTGGAAGTTTTTAAATTTATTTCCAGTGTAGTTGACATACTGTATTATTATATGAGTTTCAGGTGTACGATATAGGGATTCAGCAATTCTACACATCACTCTGTGCTCCTGGTAAGTGTACTCTTTAGTCCCCACCACCTGTTTCACCCACCTCCCCTCTGGTCATCAGCAGTGTGTTCTCTGTAGTTAAGAGTCCGTTTCATGGCTTGCCCCTCTCTCTCTTTCTCTTTTTTTCCCTTTGTTCCTTTGTTCTGTTTCTTAAATTCCACGCATGAGTGAAACCTTATGGTATTTGTCTTTCTCTGACTGACTTATTTCACTTAGAATAATACTCTCTTGCTCCACCCAAGTTGTTGCAAATGGCAAGATCTCATTCTTTTTTATGGCTGAGCAATATTCCATTGTGTATATGTATAACCAACCACGTCTTTCTCCATTCATCTGTCGATGAACACTTGAGCCGCTTTCATAATTTGACCATTGTAAACAGTGCTGCAGTAAACATAGGGGTGCACGTATTCCTTCAAATTAGTGTTTTTCTATGGGGTAAATACCCGGTAGTGCTATTACTGCATCATAGAGTAGTTTTTAACTTTTTGAAGACCCTCCATACTGTTTTCTACAGTGTCTGCACCAGTTTACGTTCCCACCAACAGTGCACGAGGAATCCTTTTTCTCCACATCCTCCCCAATACCTGTTGTTTTGTGGTTTTGATTTTAGCCATTCTGACTGGTGTGAAGTGATATCTCATTGTGGTTTTGATCTGCATTTCCCTGATGATGATTGATGTTAAACATCTTTTCATGTGTCTGTTGGCCATCTGGATGTCTCCCTTGGAGAAATGTTTGTTCATATTTTCTGCCCATTTTTAAAAAAAAGATTTCTTTATTTGAGAGAGAGAGAGAGAGAGCATGCTCACAAGTAGGGGGAGGGGCAGAGGGAGAGAGTCTTCAAGCAGACTCATGCCAAGTGGGGAGCCTGATTTGGAGCTCAACCCCACGACCCATGAGATCATGACCTGAGTTAGAACCAAGAATCAGAAGCTCAACTGACTGACTGAACTACCTAGGCACCCCTCTTCTGCCCATATTTTAATTGGATGGTTTGGTCTTTGTTGGGAATTTTTTGCTTACTGATTCAATTTCATTGCTGGTAATCAGTCTTCCCAAATTTTTTATTTCTTCCTGCTTCAATTTTGTTAGGTTATATGTTTCTAGGAATTTATCCATTTCCTGTAGTTTGTCTAATTTGTTGGTATATAATTTTTCATAATAATCTTACAGTTGTTTATATTTCTGTAGTGTTGGTTATTCTCCTTTTCCATTAGTGATTTTGTTTATTTGAATTCTCTCTTTTTTGAGTCTGGCTAGGGGTTTATTAATTTTCTTGATCTTTTCAAAGGACAGGTCTTGGTTTCACTGATCTGTTCTATTATTTTTTAGTTTTTATTTTGTTTATTTCTGCTGTAATCTTTATTCTTTCTTTCCTTCTGCTGGTTTTGAGTTTTGTTTGTTCTTCTTTTTCTAGTTCCTTTAGGTGTAAGGTTAGGTTGTTTACACAAGATTTCTCTTGCTTCTTGAAGTATTGCTATAAACTTTCCTTTTAGAACAGCTTTTGCTGCATCTCAAGGATTTTGAAACATTGTGTTTTCAATTTAATTTGTTTCCATGTATATTTTTATTTCTTTGATTTCTTGGTTGACCCATTCATTGTTTAGTAGGTGTTATTTAACCTCCATGTATTTGTGGTCTTTCTTGATTTTTTCTTATGGTTAATTTCTAGTTTCATAGTGGTCTGGTCAGAAAAGATGCATGGTATGACTTTGGTCTTTTTGAATTTGTTGACACTTGTTTTGTGGCCTAATGTGATCTATCCTGGAGAATGTTCCATGTGCGCTCAAAAATGATGTGTATTCTTGGTTTTAGCATGGAATGTTCTGAATATATCTGGTAGATCCATCCTGTCATGCCCCGCTTTTAGTTATCAGCATTTGATTATTGTTATCTGAATCTATTTTTAACTAGGAGTTGCACAATGGTGATTTTCTAAATATGTTATTCTTTTGTCCTGGTCACCTTTTTCTGCAGAGAAGAACTTCAAAAATCATTTGGGTACCCTGAAATGTTATTCATGCAGCAAAGTCAGGATAAATGCTTTGATTTCTTTTTTTCCCCCAATTTTTAGAAGAATGAGTTGGTGCCCTAGCAACTACTGAATGTTATTAATGCTTTCTTAGAGTCATTATCAACAGTACATTTTTATACGTCTGCTGAATTTGGCTAGTAGGAGCCTTTTTCAAGTTTGTTTTTGTGGCTTTTTGACAAGACGGCGGTCTCCTTTAAAAGTTTCCATACTAGGAACATCTATCTCAGTTCTGGATTTCTGTGAAACACCCTTTGGGACATTCTGGTGTGGCTTTGAGATTAAATCTGGCTTCGCATTCTGGTTTAGTTTATTTTATCTGTGAGGCTTGGGCAAGTTATGAAAACTCTCTGAGCCTGACTTGATCTCTAAAATCTGGATGATAATGCACATCTCACATCAGTGCAGTATCAGATGTGAAGCGCTTCTGAAAAATTCCCCCTTTCCTTATTTCAGAGTATATTTCTTGACAACCCTCCTATGCACTGTAGTGTTTTGCGGAGTAAGTGGTAGCTGTGAATGAAGCTTACCCACTGATAACTTACACATGGGGAGGCCACTAAGGTGGTGCTCGGGAAGGCATTAGTAATGTCTTAAAGTGGTGTGTGAGTGCATGGCATTCAAATTGGGATTTCCTGTCTACCTCATCCCCAAAGCCACTTGGTTTTCAAATGTTACCTGTTGGGAACTAAGTCAGACTCAGATGTAAGGCTGTGTTGGTTTGGCTTTGCCAATAAACATTTGAATTCTGATTTGGGACTAATCCACAACCCCATGTGTTCTTAGCTCTGCTCCATTTGGTTGGAGAGATACTTGCCTTTCCAAAGGGGACTGTACTTTAATTAATTGAGGCTTGTAGGGTCTTCTATAACCCTCAGGCTGAAACACAAATTGTAAATGGGGAGCCTCTCTCATTGCAAATGAATCAATAGAGTCTTGTTTTGTGGGAATTCAAGTTCTGAAATCCAAATGACAACACTCATAGTTACTTTAATTGAAAGTGGCCCAAGGACACTCAAGCTGATACATTTAAGACATATCAGATTGCATATGGTTGGCTTCCAAGCTGGCAGAGAGCTGAGCTGGTCAGAGAGCTGACAGGAGGTCCAGGCTGTTTATAGCCTTGGTTGAAAGGACTTGATACTAGGCAAGCTAGACTTTTCTGTGGCACAGTGATCCCTGTGGGTCGAGGGGCATGAATGCTGGCTGATAACCTAGGGGAAATCAGGTGGTAGGAGAAGGTCTCCCAGAGGCGAGGCAGTGCCCAAGGCTGGCTTCATCTTTTTCTGCTGCTTTACCAGGAGACTTTCAGCCAGGTTCTTGTCCATCTAGAACATTCTGGGAAAGCACCATAGGATATGGATGTTTTCCAGAAATATACTGATTAGCCGGCTTGCAGAGAGAATGTGACTTTCTGCAAAGTTTAACTTTTGGTCAAGTCCACTAAAGGCACATTGCCTCAGGTTTTTCCTGATGTATCCCCTTCTGACTTTAAGTGAAAGAAACAACACTGATTTAAACTTGAACCCCCTCATGATGCCAGATACCTCTGGCATCACCACCCTAAACAGCACCCAGTCAGTGTCCTGCTGGGCAGGCTGACCCCTGCTCTGGACAGGCCTAGACGCCTTCGGAAGGACTGGCTTCCAGAGCTGGCTCACCAAACCATCAAACGGTGAACCAATAAGGGCTGGAAGTGGGATGTTGGACTCTGCAGCCGGACACTGTGGATTTGAACTCTGATTCTGCCACTTAAACTGGCTGTAGGATCGTGGGAAGATGGTTTGAATCTCCTCAGCTTGGTCTCCTCACTTGTAGAATGGGGGCATTCACAGTGCCCACCCATTGTTGCGATCATTGTCCAGCACCTTGCCAGTGCTGGATAAAGTTAGACATTTCTCTCATTAACCACTCATGACTGTTTATTAGTAATAAAGAATCTGAGGCCGGTTGACTTACACAGGCCTGCAAGCCTGTGAGCAGAGTGACCGAGAGATATCCAGCAAACCTGGCAAAGCCAAGAGCTGCATGGGACGCAGGGAGCCTGCAGAGCCAAGGAAGACACAGATGCAGGCCAGGGAATGGCCCCGGGCTTCAGGAACCAAGACACAGTCCTCCGGGGCCAGCTCGGAAAACGTCCAGCCCATGTTGCATTCCAGGATAGAGCATCCCCCTGGGCTTGTTCAAGCCCAAGCCTTTACCTGGTGGCACATCTTGACAGACACGTTTGGTGGGAGAAGGCCACAGAGACAAACGGGAGAGCCGTTGGCCATAGGGAAGCAGTGCCTGTGGACACCGCCAAGTCCATACCACGCAGGTCAGCTGTACCTCCTGCCCCTTAGCCTCTGCCGGCTGGCAAAAGGCCAATAACACAGCATCCAACATGCGCAACCTAATTCTTCCAAGTTTGGGGGTCTAGGAGCCACCTGGGGGTTGCAGCTCGCCTCTCCCTGTTCTGGGGCTGTCACTGTCTGGGGGCCAGGAGGTGTGCTGCAGAGGTGAGAGGAGGCAGGTGCCCTTGGGACAAGACTTCAGGAGTGGCAGGTGGCTTCCTGGTGACTGAGTGCCATGGGGTGCCCCCTCTGCAGCAGTGGGGGTGGAAAGGGCTCATTCGTGGCCCACACAGCTCCTCTCTGGGGCCTGGCAGCTGCTTTCCCTCTCAGGTGCGACTGGACCCTCAGATGACTCACACCCCGGTGCACTGTTTGCATAGACACCCAGGCAGCTAGCTGTGTTTAAATGATAAAAACTAGCCAATTAAAAATGGCCGATCTGGCAGTTTTGACTGTTTTAGTCAATAATTCCAATTTTCAACCACACTGCTATGGCATTCAGTGAGGGCCAAACTGTTTGTCTAATAATTTGAGGATGCTCATTACCACATATTCAGGTGCCTCCGTTCACACAGGATGTGCAAATCTGTCTGTGCTCACCTCGAATCTCACTGCAAACCTCTCTGCCTTGAGAAAGCTATTCCTGATCAAGTGGGCATCCAGTGAACATTTTCAGCCTGGCACACTGAACACCTGGCTTCCACCTGAAGGACAGGGCAAGGCAGGGCAAGGGGCACTGTTGACATGGTGCAAGCCCTGGGGATTGGTGACCGAGCCACCTCCTCTGGCTCTCACCATCCCATTGAACTCCCCACAGCGGCCACCTGCTCAACACAGACTCAGAGGCCCAGCCACCCCACTGTGAATATGTTCTGGTCCTGATCAGGAGTCACAGTTGTTCTGTGAGGTCAACTCTGATGTTTCCAGACCACTGACCAATGCAGTCAAAACGATCAGGTTGGTCAATAGTTTGATCTGTTACTGCTCAGCGACTTCAAGGCCACAGAGCTGGCTCGTGCTGTATCGGAACTGAGCCCTGACCTTCTGGCCCCAAGCCCTGTGTCCTCTCTGGGAGTTCCACCCCACTTACCTCCTTAGCCTAACAGGAGGTCCTTGGAGAAAGGTGAGGATCGAGGGCTGTGTCTGACCTTGAAAGTCTTCTTGGATGAAATGGACCTATGAATGCAAATATGTTCTTACGTGAACTGTAAGACTGCATCGCACACAGAGCAGACCTTGGCACACTACGGGTGTGTATCATAAGTAAGAGTGTGACACTAATGGATCGAGTGATTTCATGAGTGAAAGGCACAGAGTGTAAATATACTCTCTAAAGGGCTCAGGGAAAAAGCATGTGTTGGAATGTTTGAGTGCTGTACACAAAGCACACAGATGCATACATGTGCCTCATACAGTGTTCAAACATTCTTACACACACAGGCTCACGCACACATAGCATACACAAATGCACAGTACACAAACATGCACATACACCCACACATGTGTGGACACACTGGACAAACAGACACACGCATACACCCTGTGTGTCTGGGTCATGCCTGGGGATCCCTATCATGGCCATCTGCCTGGCCCGTGCTCCAGAAAGAGCCATGCACAAGCCCTCCTTCAGATCAGAAAGCTGGGCTACCTCAGACTGGGCCCTGGAACCTGGCCCTGTTCCTCCTAAACCAGACTCCTGCCTCCCTCCTCCCTTGCGTGTGCTCTTTTCTGCCTTTGGCAGCTTCTGTCCTTTCAGCAGAGCTGAGCGCTGATGGCAGGTGAAGTAGATAGAGTCCAGCACTGGGGAAGCCATCCACACCTTTGTGGGTTTTGTGCTTCTTCCCAGTATTTCTCTTTTAAATTTTTTTTAAAAATATTTATTTATTTATTATTTATTTATTTATTTTAGAAAGAGAGCATGTGTGCGTGCCAGTGCGGGGGAGGGGTGGAAGGAGAGGGAGAGAATCCTGAGCATGGAGCCCAACTTGGGGCTGGATCTTGCGACCTTGAGATCATGACCTGAGCTGAAAATAAAAATCAGACCCTTAACTAACCACCCAGGCGCCCCTCAGTCTTTCTGTCGCTATAATTTCCTTGCACTCTGTCCTGTGCCTCTGGTTTTCCACTTTCCCTTTCTTGGGGCATTTTACCTCTGCTCTGCTTTGACTCTGACGGTCCTGAAGCTGAAGCCCTTGGGGTGAAGCAGGCCCGGGGTTCAGGAGACTGGCGTCAGGAGCCACAGACCAATGAGAACAACTCCATGCCCTTCCTGGGAGACCCGTTTCACAACGCCAGGGGACACTCCAGCCCCCAAATAAACAGTCCTCCAGGATGTGGGCTCAGGAGGGGTCCAAAGCTCCTCTAGGTCCTTCGCAAGAGATCTTGCCCATGGTGAGTGTCCCAGTGACCTCCACGTCCTGGTCCTTGGACAGCCGGCTCCCTCTGCAGCCAGCGGGTAGTGACCCTCATCTCCAACAGAGAATGGAGGTAGATGTCTGGGGACAGGTCCTTGGGCATCACACGGTGATGTCAGTGACCGGTTACCTGCACCGCCCTCCTGCTTCTGCGCCACCTTGTGGGCTGGTCATGAACAAGCTTTACCTTCTAGCCCAGCTAGATCCTGTTTCTTGTTTCTGTCGCCACATTTATCACCAGCCAGCTCTCCATAGTCAGGGCAGCCGCCCCCATGTGAGCACACCCACGGGACACGCGAGCCGTGCTCCCTCCCTGTCTGGCCTGCACTTTCACCGAGGTGGACCGCGCACACCTGGGAGCCCAGGTTCACGGTGTGCCCTGCATGCACACGCTGGTTTGCACAGTGCTGTAATTGAGCTGAGGAACGACGGTCTTCCAGACTTCCTCAGAGTCCGTGGATGAATCGTCTCACTGATGAATTCTAGTCGAGGAGTCTCATTTACGCGGAGGTGGGAGCAGCACCGTGCTAACCCGGAGTCCTTAAGTGCTCAGAATACACGATGAGTCCACTGGAAAGCCCGCTCCCCGTCCTTTTCCCCAACAGGTTGGCACCCCCGCTCTGTGGGATCTGCGGGTTACAAAACACAGATTTGTGGGCAAATGTGGAGCGGGAAGATGGTGGTTGCTCCTGCTCTGTCCCCGTGGGGGGGGGGGACAGTTCCCTGGGGCTTTGGGTGACGTCAGGCAGTGACAGAGAAGGAGGGACTGTCTCTTAGGCAGAGGGGCTGAGACTGTTGAGCAGGATGGGACGAGGGAGGGACCTGGCAGGAAGGACGGGCATCAGCAAGGAGGTGACCGCTGGGGCTGACGGGCCCAATATTTAGTCCCAATTGTAGATGGCCTGGGTTGAGCCGTAGCCCTCTCACCATCTACCCCACCGCAAAGTCTGCACAGGCCAGCTTTGTTCGGGTGATAATGGGCAAGGACGGAGAGGACCTGGGAAGGCTGGCTGATGAGGACTAGGCAGCAAAGAGAAATCTACAAGGCACACACAGCAGGATGAGAGTTGGCCTAGGCCAGCGGACCCCAAGGGGTGGGCGTGGGGGGCCCAGGCCACCCCCAAATGCTGAATGAAGCAGGTGGGGACTGGGTCATCCAGGCAGGACCACACAGGTTGATGGCGATGACAGAGGGGATGGACACACCAACCATGCCTGCATAATACAGCCACACTCACACCCCACACACACCTACTCACACCACCAACTCACACCCCACTTCTCTCTGACACAACGCGCAGCAGTCACATTCTCTCTCCCTCTATCTCTCTCTCACACATGCAACTCCCTCTGATGCCTAAAACGCCCTCCTCCCAGGACCCCTGCAGCCTGCCCGGGTCTTTAGGAAGCAGAAATCTCCCTGGGAGGTCCACAAGGTCCCCAGCGCCCCTCAAGGACCCCTGGACACTGCCAGGGAGGGACTCCGGGCAGACCCCACAGGGGCAGCGTCTCCACTGTGGATCCTGAGCTCGTGGAGTGGAGCTCAGAGCTCGGGAGGGACTGATCTCCAGGCTGCGGTCCCACAGTCTGCTCCTACTCGGGTTGAGGACCCCCACTCCCCCAGACCCTGCTCCAGGCAGCTTTCCGATGGGCCCACAACACTGCCTGTGCTGCGCGACAGCCACTTCTGGTCACTTACATGAACTAAATAAAACTAAAAGCATTCGGTCCTTGGCTGCACCAGCCACACGTCAATGGCCGCCGGCCCCGCGCGCTCGCGGACATCGCGTGGGACGTCCAAGCAGAGATGGGATGGGTCTTTCCATCCCAAGCCAAGCGTGCGGGTTAACTGCCCGCGTCCCTCCGGCCGCGGCTGGGGCGGGGCGGGGCTGGGCGGACCCCCAGGGCGCCAAGGCCCCCAGGGCCAGGCGGGACAGGGGTGCGCTCGGCGCCCTCGCGTCAGGCAGGTGTGGAGGTGGAAGGAGCAGGCTGCGCCCGGGAGGCCGCGCGCCGGCAGGTGGGGCCGGCGGAGGGCGGGGCGCTGTGG
>NC_048218.1:212180935-212221739 GCF_002007445.2 Ailuropoda melanoleuca | reverse complement strand
GAGGGCGCGCCCCGCGCGTGCGTGTGGCGGCCGGGCAGGGTCCCGGGGGCGCTGGAGGCGAGCGGCGGACGTGGCTCCCCTCGCGCTCGCGCGTCGGACTCCTGCGTGCGTGGTCAGCGCGTGGCCGCTGCTGCCGACGGCCTCGCCGGCGGACGGACATTTTGCTTCGGCGGCTGAGGTGGAGCGAAGCGCGGAGCGAGCCGGAGCCGCCGGGCGCAGACTGACCGTGTCGCCGGGAAGCAGGCGGGGCCGCGGGGCCGCCGTCGCCGGGCTTCCTGGAGGGTTGCTTCAAAGGCCGCAGTCCCTGAGCACCGCGCGTCGCAATAATAGGTGGTGAATGGGCGCTACGAGTGCGGGCAGAGAGCGGCCCGGGTCGCGGAGGGAGGGCGCGCCACGCGGCCCCCTGCCGTCCTGGGCCGGCCCTTCTGGGCTCCTGTGGTCCCAGCGGACCCGTGGCCCCGACTTCTCCCTTGCTTCCCTCGTCCGCTCCCGTGTGCCTCCGGCCTGGCGGGCAGCGTGGCAGGGAGACGGAGAGCTGGGGATTTGAGGGACGGCCTTGCCCACTGGGGTGGAGGGGCGTGCCCCCCATTCCGGGGTGCTGAGGGCCGTCTTTGTGAGGGAGACTCGCCTAGACTCGCCTCGCTCCGCCACATCTCCAGGACCTTGCCCCCAACTAGTGATGGCGGTTGAGCTGTGTACCCGTTCTCAGGCATGTCACCTCATGGGAGAGCTGTTGGCTCTGTTGGCCGGATGCGACCGTCCGGAGACACACGGGCCAGGGAGAACCGGGGTCGGGTGTTGGTGTTCTAGGGAAGGCGGTTTCTATGGGGTGAGTGGGACGCTGGGCCTTGACTACTCTTTTTCCATTAGAATTCCCAGGTTATAGCATCTTGCTTCAATCACAGAGAAGGGAAGAAGGGAGAGGTGGCTGAAGGAGGGAGCAAAGGAAAACCCAAATTTGGAAGGATATGAAGAGAAGAAAACAGCAAAACTCTGCTGGACAATATTGCCTGACAAAGCAATGGTATTTTCGCTATAGGCGAAGTTGAATCATATTAAAAAAGGGTGCCTTATTTCTCCTCTGCTTACTGTGTACTTCAGGGGAGTCTCCTGGATACCATCTTCATGTGGGACATTAGGGGTCCAGACAGCACTCAAACTGTCTCAAGGACTCCGGGTGATAGGGTTAACCTGCTGCATTTCCCTTGTGATTGGAAATTGCCTGGCAGTGTATACAGATAATAAGATGTAAGTGTGGTCTTCTCATTTGGGGACCAAACCTGGAATAGCATGTAGCTTTGTCTACCTGTGTAAAGTCCCTGCATCGTGCCCACTCAGCCTTCTATCCTACTTTCCTGACCCAGAATGCTGCTACCATAGTCTCAGAATTCATATGTGAGGGGGAACCCCCCAGAAACATGCTACCATGTTTCTTTTTCTCAGCCCTCTGGATCTTGTTTGGTAATGGTCACACTAAGTACATTGTTCCAAATAATGATGCAATGCACAGTGAAAGATCACCTGGAGACCTTAGTTTTGGCCCCAGCCATGTCACGTGTACTCTTTTTATTTGTTTAGCTCAGGCTGACGCCTAAAGAACACACACAGTTCAAGGAGATCTGAATTTTTGCTCCTTGCTAGCGTCATAAAATTATGGGTTAGAATGAGGAGTCTCCATTATACCAGTAAGACCTAAGACCAGGTCTTTCTGTACAGGCTGTCTTGACTTGAGCCAGAGTCCTCCTCAGATTTAGACAGTGAAGGAGCTCTTAATGAAAACCAGAGTCAACAAAAGTACTAAAATATGAGTTTATTCTCCTTATTCGAGCCACATTCTATGATACTGTCGTATTTACACAGCAGCTCTTGGCACATCCCAGCAGCAGTGAATGTCTCACCTTTTCCCTTTCTTCAAGGGTATCCTTCCCCCCTTAATCACTTTAGCTTCCTGCCCTTGCACCACCTATATGTCCATGTCTTTCTGGTGCAAAAAGCTTCTTTATGACACATAGTTTTCTATTATCAGAGCTGAACAGGTTGGGAATAATGGCACCCCCATCAATGGTATGATTCAACTTTGCTTCTACTCAAAATACCATTGCTGCACCAGGCAGTCTTGTCGAGGATAGTTAAGTGATTTTGTTCTCTTCTTATAGTTCCATCTTTGGGTGCTCCTTTGCTCCCTCCCTCTGCTTTTCTCTGTGATTTCAGGACATCCTTTTGTTCAGGTCTCCAGTACCATATAAGTCTGATTTGAATGCAAGGTGTTTGTCTTTGAGCCATTTTTTTAGTTATAGGGAAGCCAGTTTGTGAACCTGCTCGAACAGCCCCCACATTTAAGAGAAATCATGTAAAAGACCTTTCTCTTGCTAAAGAAATAAGAATCTCATTTGTCAAAGGACAGAATCAACCTTTCCTGCAGACGTTGCTTAGAGAATCCAGAGTCAAAGCTAGCCAGTGCTTCTAGCTTTGAGACAGGTGAATGTTTCTTTTTCTCCCTTGTTTTTGTCTCCTGATTTGCCCACACATATTTTTCATTCACCGGTGAGCCCACTCAGCTGAGGAGAGAGCAGCCAGAAGCAGGAGTCCCTTGCTTGGGAACTGGATAGCATGATTGTTTACTTTTAAATCAGAGCATCCTTTCTGCCACAGAAGCACACATCCGTCTTTGCTTCTTAGGGTCCATAGCTCTTGATCTTGTTGGGTGTACGGTAATGAGCAGCCTGCCCCTCCCCTGGAGCAAAAACCCTGCTACCTCCTTTCAGGCTGTGAGTCTTTCTTTGCCTGTCTCTTCCCCCTGCTCTGGCTCTTTCTGCGTCTGGTGCCGATGTCCCCATGCAGAAGGATTGGGGTGCATGGAAAACCTCGGGCTTCTGTGGAAGGGAGGTGACAGACAGTGGGCTCATCCACGAAACCAGATGCACTGGGTGAATTGTGGTGCCGCTATCTCCTGTGTCCAGAGACGGCCGTTAAACGTGTCAGACTCGGAAGGAATGTGTGGGGAATAAAAGAGGTTTTGAGATGGCTCCCTCTCCGTGCTAAGCTCAGCTGTGCCTCTCAGCATCTCGCAGCTCTTCCTTTAAAAGCTGATCTGTTTCTGCACCTGGTTGCCAAGATCATCATCAGTGGTGCCCACCAAGTAGCTGTCGGAGGTGTGCTACCTTTTCGGTGGTCTGCTTTCTACTTTCCTCTGTGGCGGTGTTGGGTCCCGTCGTGGCATGTGTGCAGGCATTTCTGTAGGCCATGAAATATGCAGACTTGTTGAGTCCCTGGCTTTCCACGCAGAAGGGCAGTAGCAGTATGGTGAATCCGCAGTTAGGTGAGACGTGCGACCAGCGTGATCACCCAGAGTGATGTTTTGAGGAGCTCCAGAGCAGTTACTGTTTCTTTCATGTGTTAATAACAGCTGCATTCTGAGTTAATTTTGTTCTTGTTCTTTTTTTTCCAGGCAGGCAGTATTACCTTATTTGTGAATGCAGTTATTCACCCACGTTTTAATTTTTAAAAGTTAGGAATATGGGGTGTGGAAGAGGAGAAGTTTGAAAGAGGGTGGGGTTAGCTGAGCCATCCTTATACATGATCTTATTAAGACAGGTTTCTATTAACATGAGCTCTTGGAGCATTACCTTAGAATTTAAAAATTCCTTATGAATTTTTTTGTTTTTGTAAACGTAATTAAATGTGACCCAAACTAAAAATAACCCTCTGGCTTTGGGTGGCATATGTTTAAGATATGCTTAGGTATGTGTAAATAGTGTTAATTTAAGGATTCTTTGTGTGTGGAGAGGCAAAAACCAAAAACCAAAAACCCTTAAGAAATGGGCAGAAAGAATTTGAATCCAGATCTATCCCAGTGGATGCAGGCCCAGTGAGGCTCAGTTAACCAGGAAACTGGCTTATCTCTACTGACAAGATGTTCCATTTCCTGAGAAGGCAAACAGCTGAATTCTTAGCAGATAACTCTCTGCTCCACATAAAAGCACCTGGCAGCTGTTTCCACATTAGTCTAAATTGACCTTCATGAATATGGACCCAGCTGGACTGACTTTTTTTTTTTTTTTTTTAAAGATTTTATTTATTTATTTGACAGAGATAGAGACAGCCAGCGAGAGAGGGAACACAAGCAGGGGGAGTGGGAGAGGAAGAAGCAGGCTCATAGCAGAGGAGCCTGATGTGGGGCTCGATCCCATAACGCCGGAATCACGCCCTGAGCCGAAGGCAGACGCTTAACCGCTGTGCCACCCAGGCGCCCCTGGACTTACTTTTTAATCTTGGTTGATAGGGGGACAGAAAACCCAAGAAGCAGAAAATAATCAGTGCACTTTTCTGCTGGCTGGAAACAGTTTGTTGAAGGAAGAAGGAAGTTTTTTTTTTAAATTTGTGCTATCTCCAACAAGTCTGCCACGACCACTATTTAAATATTTAGGGCAGGAAGTGAAGAGGGGTGCGGTTCTCCTGGAAACACTTATGTTCACATGTTAAGTGACTTTTTTGTTTGTTAGTTGGCCTCAGCGCTGAGAAGTGGATGACTCCCCTGTAAGTGTAAGGCCCTGAACTTTGGACTAGAGGTGCTGATGTGTGAAACATCAGGGCCAGTCTGTGTTTAAAATGGTCTTTATGTGTGTGATGTGAAGAAATAAGGAAGCTCTTCAGGGTTTTGTGACGATCACTTGGTGTTAACTCCCAGTGTGGAGGTGGATAACGGGGCATTTTATTTCTTTCATTTATCTGTTTCCTCAGTCCTACGATTATGGTTCAGAAAATGCAAGAACACTCCCTTTCAGTACAATGGGACTAGTAATGGTTTCTGTGAGGGCAGTTGAACGGGCAGGAGGGGTAGAGTTATAAAATAGATTGGGGCATTTTCTCTTTTTTAATTTAATTAAAAATGATCATATGGTGAAACCGAGTTTTTTGTTTTGATATATCATTCTAGGTATAGGTTCTGACGGCAGCTCATGGAAGTTCCTTCCCCCCAACATTGCCCTGTGCTCTCCCTTTGTAGTGACAGACTACTCTGAGCCTCTGGAACCCTCTGCATGCAGTTACGTGTACTCCCTAGAAACACCTCGATAGGAGAGAATTTATAGCTCCCATTTGACGGATGGAAAGACCGAGGCTTAGAGTGGTTAGGAAGAGTACGGTAAGATACTTGGTGCCGGGATTGGGTCCTAGTTCTCTGGTCTTCAGAGTTTCCTTTTCTCTCTAGCAGGTGACCCCAGGATGAGGCGCAAGGATAGCTCCATAGGGTGCCAGCAGAAGGTCCCAGCAGGAGGAACCTGTGCCCCCTAAGAACATGTCTCTAACTCCGCAAGAACAGCGGTGTCTGCTTCTTACTATGATAGGGACAGAGGTGATTTTTCACTTGTCAGATTGCCTTTCCCTAAGGAGCTTCAGAACCACTAGCTTGGTGGGCCTGTTTGAGAGAGAATCTGAAAATGCTCTTTGGTCTGAGGTGGCGGGGGAGGGGGTGTGTGTTGATTTTCTGACTTGGGTTTTGTTCTGGGTGTCAGATTCAATTATCTGGTTAGCCTCTCTGAGTGAATCTTGATGTTTGGAAGTGGATAATGTGTTTTTGGACATTTTAACCTTCCCTCATGGCAGGAATGCAGGTGCCACCGTAGAGTTCACGGCTTAATGTGTTCATAAATACTGTTCAGAATGCTTCTGTGCTTCCCTCAGGTTTTTTAAATGTGGTAATACAAACATCAGAGAAGCTAGCTCTCATTTCAGACCTGTTACAAGAAAAAGCTTACTTCAGAGTAAGGGATGAAGGAGGAATTATTCTCATTAGAAAATTTTAAGAGTAGGTTTCATCTAAGCTTGACATTTAGAGCGGCAAACAAGCAAAGGGATGGCTCATTTTAGTCTCTCATTATTTTCTGAGGCATGTGGTAGAGGAAGAATGAAACTTTCCCTCACATGACATGGGCATTCTGTGTCACTGTGTGTTCTGAAGGCCCATTTTGGCTTCTGATGCAATGTCCTACATACAGTACAAAAGATGTTTGGAAATGGTTTGTTTGGTGGAAGGAATTTTCAGGAGGAAGGCTGACCTGGTTTCAAAAGGGAAAAGGACTTTAATTAAATAAATTGAAAGATTTTATTTATTTATTTGAGAGAGAGAGAGAGAGCGCACGCATGAGCAGGTGGAGAGGCAAAGGGAGAGGGAGAAGCAGACTCTGCTGAGCAGGGAGCCTGACCTTGGGCTCGATCCCAGGACCCTAAGATCATGACCTGAGCCTAAGGCAGATGCTTAACCGACTGAGCCACCCAGGCACCCCAGGAAAAGGACTTAGTATTAATGGTGCAAGTCAGTTCTGATTCCAACAGTGAAATATAGTCAACTTGTAAATGGACAGAGCAGCCAGTAAAACTGGCCATGGGAGGCTGATGCTTTTTCCATTTGGGGCCGTGGCTTTAATCCAGTTCAAAGCAGTAATTAACCTGTGGTAGGGCCTGAAGCCAATTCAGTGATTTGTGTATTCTCCGAAATAGCTGGTATTTTAATGGCAGCAGATGAGGCATACTGGTGAGAGCTTCTTTCTTAGTGGTGGGCTGGGAGCGGGAAACTGGGCGAGGAAGCTGCATGGGCCACTCTCTATCTACCCACCTTCTCACCTCAAGGCATGTTTTGTCCTGCAAAGGCACATCTGCTTTTACCAGAATATACTTCAGGACTTCTTGAATCTCTTTGTCTGCTTCTACTTGAAAAGAGGTCTAGGTTAAGGTCATTTGTCTTCCCTCCGATTTAAGTGTTATATGAGCAGTGCGCAGATGTGATTATAAGCCCATGTGGGAAATAACCAGGGTGTGTCCCAAGGGATGGGTGTCCATCCTTGTGACCAAGTCTTCCCATGTTCTCTACCTGCTTCACCAGTGTGTTTTGGTCTTTGATTCCATGAAAAAATAAACACGGAAAGAAACAAATACTGTAGGTTATTTCTTTTTTTTTTTTTTTAAGATTTTTTTAAATTTATTTGACAGAGATAGAGACAGCCAGCTAGAGAGGGAACACAAGCAGGGGGAGTGGGAGAGGGAGAAGCAGGCTCACAGCAGAGGAGCCTGATGTGGGGCTCGATCCCAGAACGCTGGGATCACGCCCTGAGCCGAAGGCAGACGCTCAACCGCTGTGCCACCCAGGCGCCCCTGTAGGTTATTTCTGAAAGCATGGTGGGGAATGAGTGGATATGGGTCTGGAACACAAATTAAATGACAAAAGATAGTGTTTCCATGCAGCATGTTGACAGACTGAAAGATTGCCTTATCTTCCCAATCTGGTAATCTTTACAGTTTGCACTTACACTCAGAAGTCAAGGGGAAAAAATCGAGGGAAATGAAAGGACTTCACCTGTAATTTCTCTGAATTTATACCATGAGCAAAATACCAAATTCTTCATGTTTTGAGAGGATTATATGAGATGGTGGAGAGTCCTTGGTAATGGCAGTCCTGGTTGTTACTATTCCTGGGAGCTCCCTTTTTTTCCACTTAATGTTGGAATTTGGTGGCCAGACAGGTTGGAATATTGTTATTGTTGAAAATACTAGTTCTTCGGTGAATCCAACTTTCAGCTGAATTGACTATTGAGATTTTTTAAAGCCTTTTTTAAAGCGTTACCAGTACATTTTATTTTTTAAAAAAGATTTATTTATTTTAGAGAGAGAGAAAGAGTGTGTGTGTGTGTGCGCGCACGCGCGTGTGCACATGGGGCGTGGGACGGGAGAGAGGCAGAGGGAAAGAATCTCAAGCAGACTCCCCACTGAACTTGGGGCTGGATCTCAAGCCCTGAGATCATGTCCTGAGCTGAAATCAAGAGTCGGACGCTTAACCGACTGAGCCACCCAGGTGTCCCACCATTACATTTTAAATCGTAATATCATTTATGTTTTTTGATAAACATATTTAAAAAAATAGTTATACACAGTTAGGTTGCAGACCTAATTATGTTCTAATGAGAATGACTAATGGTGATAGCACCATCTGGAATGTATTTCACATCATCCCTTCAAAGAGCTTCAAGCCCTTGTGTAAGAGAAATTGTGCTTAAATAATAGTTATGTACATTTTTTACATGTCTGAGTGGAAGGTATGAGAAAAAGAGTACATACTCTTTTTCAGGTACACTAAACATTTTCTTTTGAAGTATTGCAAAAATCAGAGCACTTTTTTAGTATATCGACATGTCTAGGTTTCACAGTTCTTAGGTGTCTGGACTTTTGTCTTTGTGACTGAGGCATGAAAAATATCTGACGATAGAGACCAGAGGACTCACCTCTGGTAAAAGCTCTGAGGGTCACACACAGCACTGACTGCACCTGGGGTCCCACAGTGCTGTGCGCGTCAGCCTTCTGCAGCCTAATACAGAAGACAGCACCCCACTGTGAGGGCATGACACGAAGCGTACCCTCTGCACCCTGAGGCCTCTATTCGAGCAGAGTGAGGGCTGAGCGAGGAAAGCATTCCCTAACCTCCATGAGGGGCTCCCAGGTCCACCGCTTTCTGTGCCGTGTGCCGGAGGACCTGGGGCTGTGGGAACACGCACGTGCTGTGCCGCTGTGCTCTTTCAGAAGAGGCTGCAGTGGCCATGATGGTGGGGTCAGAGTGGGAGGCTAACTGCCTCCTGGAGCCCTGACTCCGTTAGCATCTCTCTCTGTGGGCCCTGGGCTCAGACTTTCTGATCTGGGGCTCAGGGGGTGTGGGCCTGACAGGACCAAGTCCCCCTCTGCAGGGAGGGCCCTGACCTCTAGACCCTTCCCTTGTTGGCATCCAGCAGTCAGTACAGTTTGTCTCTTTCTACTTGTCAGTGCGCCTCTGTGGGCCACTCTTCTGTTTTCCCCGAGCTTGGTCACTCTGTGGTCTGTTGCCTGCCTCTGAGCTGCAGTTGGAGGGGGCGATTCTTGTGGGCTCAGTGTTTGGCTGGCCTGTGGCAAGGCAGGGAGAGAAGGGCAGCCCAGCAGTTTGGGTGTGTTAGAATCCTGTGCATTCTTTGACCTGCTTGGGGCTGTGTCTTATTCCTCAGGGAGGATCCGTGGCCTCTGGGTCTGTGTGTCATTCCATTGTTTGCTCCTGGTAGTTTACCTGTCTCTTCCCAGCAGCCTCTCTCTCAGAGAAAAGACTAGAACAAGGGGCGCCTGGGTGGCGCAGTCGTTAAGCGTCTGCCTTCGGCTCAGGGCGTGATCCCAGCGTTCCAGGATCGAGTCCCGCATCGTGCTCCTCCGCCGGGAGCCTGCTTCTTCCTCTCCCACTCCCCCTGCTGTGTTCCCTCTCTTGCTGGCTGTCTCTCTGTCACATAAATAAATAAAATCTTAAAAAAAGAAAAGAAGAAAAGAAAAGACTAGGACAAGCTCTCCCTTTGCTCTTTCAGTGTTTGTGAGGTTCCCTGGGTTCTGCAGGCCCCTGGACTGTTTGTGGGATAGTGGGGAGGGTCAGGAGCTGAGCCATGTGTGCCTTCCACCTTGCCCTGACTCTGTTTCTGTCTTGACCACCAGCTTTTACGCCCATGTATAAGGGATGGTGCACTTGTGTTTTGTTACTGTTGGTGAACTTCTGTAGTGTGTGGCTTGTGTCTGCAGCACATGACTCCCCAGAAAAAACCTGGCAGAAATACCTGTGGGATGAGGTAAGCAGAGGTGCCAGTGGGAGGTAGGCAGACAGGGGAGGTGCGGCATCCCCACTTGAAGCCCTTGTGCTGTGGGGAACGTGCTCTGGGGCTTGCCCAGCAAGAACCCTCATGTTCTGAGCCCCTAGTATCTGTTAATATCTATTTCTATTCCTGTGGCCTGGAATATGCTTTAAAAAAAGGCTTTGTAACAGAGTTGGAATAGAGAAACTATGATGTCAGAAGCAAAACTGTGCTGAGACTTTCATTTTTTGCAGAGCCAGGTTTGGGCTGAAATGTGTCTTCTGGCAGGAGTCTGGCAGGGTGCTTGGGCACAGTGGCCCTGTGCCCAGGCTGTGCCCAGCCTGCTGGTTACTCCACGTGTTCACTGAGCATGTCTTCTTGTGAGTGATCACACCAGGCCTTGGGTCTCCTGTTTGCTTTTGTTTTGTTTGCAGCAAGAAGCAAGTGCTTCAGGAGGGCATAGTAAGTGTGGATGTTCAAAACCCAGAGAATACTCTTTTACGTGAATTTTTAATTGCTGAGAGTCTAAGCATTTTGACCGTTGAATAGAGGAACCTTTTTATTTTATTTTTTTAATTTATTTATTTTAGAGAGAGCATGAGCGTGTGTGTGTATGAGCAGGAGGGGCCGAGGGAGAGGGAGAGAGAATCTTCAGCAGATGTCACTCTGAGTGTAGAGCCTGATAACAGGGCTCGATCTCACAACCCCAAGATCACCATCTGAGCCTAACCAAGTCAGGCACTTACCTGACTGTGCCACCCCAAGAAACCTTTTTAAATGGAAAAATTATTTTTCAGAATACACATTAGGTTTTTAGTTTAGTCCCCTAAGAAGTGAGATCTACTTATTTTCTAATTTCTATGACAATTTTTAATAGTTGTCTCTTCCTCACATATAAGTGAGCTAAGATTTTAATTTACTGTTGTCACAGAGGATGGAGTGCGTATGTGCAGATCGAGTAACTAGAAATGTGTAAATTGCATTGCTGGTTACTGAAAACCATCTTATGGAAGTCACATATGGAAAGCAAATGTCTAGGGGATGGACCGAGGCAATATCAAAAGAACAGTCTGGGAATGAACAGTTACTAGTAAAAACATGAGACATTTATAAGGGACAAAAAGAGTACTGAATGTTAGCAATGAAATTAGATTTGCTTGGTTATATGTATTTAGTCTCTTTGGGAAGTAAGATGTAGTTCTGAAAGAACATCTTGATTTAGTGCTATTCTGAGAAGATAAAAATGTGCAATCAAGCTGAAAATTTGGATATTTATATAGATATGCCTGTTCTTATTTTTCAAAGGTTTTGAGGGACTGAAATATAGATATTAAACCCACTTTAGGACAATATCAGTACATTAATGAAGAAGTCTATTAGTGATGTTAAAAAGTGATATTTTTGGTCTAAATGCTTTTGAAGAATATATAGTGTTTGTTTAATGATTAAATGTTTTTCATAGGAACTCTGAAAGAACACCAGATATCCAGGGTAAATTTAAAGTTAAGCACTATGGAAAAAAGAATGTTCCAGACTGTTAGAGGCGATGTTACATAAAATAACATGTCTCGCAAAGATTGTAATGAAATGGGTACTAACTCCAAAATCAAAACTTCATTTTGAAAGATTCTGCCCAGGTCTGGGTATATTGTTACCATGCCCCTAATGTTGTAATACTTTCTCCAGAGGAGAAGCCGGTGGTTGGTTCATTCATGGAACCCAGTGGTTCCCAGCAGTGGTCTCCACTGTGTTTTGGTTGACGCAGCTGGGGTGGCAGGTCTGCTACTGGGCCCTACAGAGTGGATGCTGCTGAACGTCCTGCAGGGCACAGATGCCCCCACCCCAGAGAACCGTCTGCAGAGAACTGGCCCTGATGTCAGCCACGCGAAACCAGAAGACCTGATGTAAATGTAGTCGTGGGAGGCAGCTGCTGGCCATGTGCTCCTGTGTGGAAGAGGAAGAGCGTGGCTGAAATATGGCAGAACAAATTGTAATAGAAAGAAGTCTTGCCCTCCTTCAAGCCCTTCTCCAGTTCAGGCAATGACTGCCATGAAAATCTGATCCTGTCACTCTTTGGTTGGAAACCCCCCCAAACGTCATGGATTAGGCGCACGCCCTCCACGTCACACCTGTCCCCCAGGCGCATGCTCTCTTCTCCACCTCTCCCCAGTGGGGTCTACAGGTTTGATGGCATGCCCAATAGAAATGTGCATTTATTACCAGATACACACAGACACATACACTTATTTACAAATTATACATATGTTGTATTGAACTAATGGTTATTATAAAACAAGTTAAAAAACAAATTTAAAAGAATGAGAGATTAATAATCATTAAAGTAATTATTAACTAGTCATTAAGCTATTGTTGCAGGTATGAAAACGTCTCTGTAAGGGTGTCTGGGTGGCTTAGGCGTTAAGCATCTGACTCTGTTTCACGGGTTGTGAGATGGAGCCGGGTCAGGCTCCATGCCCAGCAGTGAGTCTGCTTGAAGACTCTCTCCCTCTGCCCCTCCTGCTCATGCACTCTCTCTCTCTCTCTAAAATAAATAAATCTTAAAAAAAGAGTATGACAAAATTAAAAAACTTCTCTGTACTCATCAAAATTATTATTAATAATGTGTCAGATGCTTAGTTTTCAAATGTCTTTAATCTTAATGGCTTCAAGCTATCATCTACTGTCTCAGGTCACAAAATACAGTTAGAACAGTGTCTACTATTGATGATAATATATGTAAATCCATATTTGGAAAAGTCTGAAGGATGATTTATGATCTTTTTAGCCACCTTCTTGTTGGGTCTAATTAAATTGCTATGTCTTTGAACTCAGAATGTGTCTGAAGGACAGTTCCTGCTAAGAGAACTATCAGCGCTCACCTCCATTTTCTTTTTTTGTGTGGTTGTTAACAATGCATGATTTCTTTGCAAGGATCCTTTCAGTCTCTGGCTCATATTGTGTTAGTTACAATGGGTCGTCTAGTCCATAAATCACATCACCAGGCACAATGCGTTGCAATGGGCTGCGGTGCCTCATGACAACCAGCGGAGGGTCATTCATCCTTCCTTCACCAGAACTCAGTGGGCCATTTGCCAGGGCCTCCTGAGGCTGCAGAGTTAGCCCATGTATCAGATATATTTAGTTGTAAGTGAGTGTGAGTGTGGGCATATCCCAATATATATACTCAGTAATTTTTGCTGAATAAATAAAACAATTACAGACTTACAGAGCTGGAAATTTTCCCTGGTCTGGTTTCAGCAATTTATAAATACTAAGTGAGGATATTCAGATCTAGGGATGTCAGGGCTCTGGGGGTAGTCTCTTGGTCTGAAAGTCTTCAAGGGAAGAATGAACATGAAGAGTGTGGTGAGCCCTTGCTGGAGTCAGGAACGTGGCCTAGTTATTCTTCCAGAGTCCCTTCTGGTTACTTTAGGGTTGGACTCTGTTTTCAAAAGCAATACTGAAAACTGACTGTAATCACAAATAACATAATCTTATCTTGAAAATTTCTTAGCTGTATCTGGCCTCATCAGCAGTAAAAGCTGATGTTTTTTTTTCCTTTTTTTTTTTTTTTAAAGATTTTATTTATTTGAGAGACAGTGAGTGGCATGACTGGGGGGAGGGGCGGAGAGAGGGACAAGCAGACTCCCTGCTGAGCGTGGAGCCCTGACATAGGGCTTGATCCCAGGACCCGGAGATCATGACCTGAGCCAAAGTCGGATGCTTAACCCACTGAGCCACCCAGGCGCCCCAAAAGCTGATGTTTTCTGCATTTCTAGGGCACAGATTCCCTCTCTCATACCCTAACCCATTTCTCTGGTGGTCAGCACAAAACTTTAATGAAGTACAAAGGAAGGTTAGTTATCAGTTGAGGTATCTGTACCAGGAACAGTATTCATTCCTATTATTACTTTATAAAAGTAAGATGAGGGCAAGAAATACATTTCTGTGCTATAAACATCAGATTCTATTCATCATGCCTCCCTCTAACCTCTAGAACAACCCTTTAAAATTTAGATTCTCAGTCTAAGAACGTTTCCAAATGGGTTAATGACAGTTCTTCAGCCTAGACAGTGTTGGGGGTGAGATTCACTTATTCAGTGGGAATAAAACGTAGATCATTCAGAAAACACAAATTCGTATTTGTGAGCTTACTGTAGTAGCATCTGTCAGTGAGCTGAATGACATATATCGTACTCTCATTTCCATGTAGGAGCTGCCATTTCAGTATCAGCTCCAGCTTTGCTGGAGAACAAATTCTAAAGCCATTTCAATGCCAAAGATCCTGGATAAAGTTCTGTGTCCAATAGTGGTGGACTGAGTCGTTTGATAAACCCACCGAGAACACAAGAGAATCTGGACAAAAAGTAGGAAATTCAAGAAGGATCAGAGTGAAGAGTTGTTGGGCTGAGACCCAAGAGAGGAAAGACCAGGGTGTCAACCAGTTCTGGGGAGGGACTGCAGGGGTCCCTGGTTTGCCTCCCAGATGAGACTTGGGACCCCAGTGGGCTGCACGCTAGAAGAAATGGTTCCACAGAGACAGGACAGGCCTCCTCGCGGGGACAAAGACCCAGCTGTGAATCATCATAGTTTCTGGTTGGATCAGATGGTCAGGGGTCCTTGGATCCTCGGCCACCAGGCAGAAGCAAGAGCCAGTCTTCTTTGGAAGAGGGTGGCCTCATTAGAGTTCTGAGGTAGCTCCACAGTTTCTCACATTGATGACCAAGACCAAACAAAATGACATTTTGAGGGAAATTGAGATACTTATCCTTTGTCCGGTTTCTTCATTCTCACTGTGAATAAAGAGTCCCAGTTTCCCACTGACCTATAAAATCAGGCAGGTAGGGAAACCTCTGGTTAGTACCATGGATTGAGTACCTACTATGCACCAGGCACTGTACTGGACACTGGATATGCACACGTGAACAAGACAGTGTTGCTGCCTTCCAGAACCTTCCCTGCCTCCAAAACCTTCCCTGTTTCCTCCCTCCAGAACCTTCTCTGCCTCCAGAAAAATTTCTATCTTTTCACATCTCCCTGCCCTCCAGAACCTTCTTTGTCATCTAGAACTTACTCTGCCCTCCCAAACCTTCCCAAACCTTCCCTGCCTTCAGAACCTTCCTTGCCTCCAGAAGCCCAGTAGGACCTTTCCTGTGCATTCCCAGTGCTTATTCTACAATAACAGTTTTAAATTAATTTATTTAACTCTAGAGACTATTCAGTGCCAGATACACTCTTCTTGGGTTGGGAAGCTCTTTTATCTGTGGGAGAAGATTTTGGCAAGTAAAAACTATATGTTTATTCCACGTTTATGTCATCGTGTTTCCTAATTCTTGCCAGGAAATGGAAGGAGCACCTATGAAGTCGGCTTTTTACCTTCTGGGACCCTTAGGAAATCGCTGCTTTCCATTAGATGTGCTGACAGATACGGGTCTTATTACAAAATAACAACGTGCAAAAATAAACAAAACAAACACAAACAGAATAAAATGAAACAGGGAACTGATTAAAAATTGAAGACTCATTGGGTGGAGTGTGAGGTCCAGCCTGAAAACACACCACACGAGATGCTTGGGAATATGCTGGCTCCAGGGCGGCAGGCGTCTTGGGAAGGGTCCTCTGTCCTGGTCTTCCTCCCCCACCTCCTCCTTGTTCATAGTGCTTGTGACTTTGCTGTCTGGGTCCTGTGGGGCTTTGCATGGGGTGGCTGCTATCCTAGAAAGATACAAAAACATCTTAGGTTCAGTGTTATGAATTGTTTCCTCAACCACAAGCTACAGTTGACCTCAGTCTACCAGTTTATAAAGTGTTTCGTAGATCAGCATTGAAGGGCTAAAAGTACCTATCATCTTTAGGTACTTTGCCAGTTGTGGATGAGTTCAAGGGCCTGTGGGGTTATTATCCTTCTCTGCTCTGTGGTCTGCATGGCTTGGTTTTGGAATTGATGACCTTTGGCTTCTTCTCTGGGCTATGTCCTGAATTAACAGCTAGGAAAAGCAGAAGGTGAAGTGCTCATGGAACAAAAATGAGAGTGAGAATGAAGAACTCTTGTCTAGATTTGGCATGCTTGGCTATGTGGCAGGGGTGTGAGGGCTCAGCTGTTGTCCTGACTGCACAGAGCAGCTTGTGACGCTGGCTGAGTCATTGACCATCTGGGCCTGGGGTCCAGGCTGTGAGTGAGTGAGGGTGACACCTGAATCTGTACTGGATTTGGGGCCCAGAGTCACGAGTTTCCTCCTTGGTGACGTCAGTTTGACTCAGAGACCCTGTGTTCATTGCTCCAGAGGTTCCCTGTGTTTCTGATATGTGGGTCCCAGGTGTGGGGGCAGCACCCCTTCCCTAAGACCTGGTGGAGGGGCATGAGTCCTGGGACCTGAAGTGGGTGAAGCCACAGGGTGAAGGGGGAAAGGAGGGAAGAACAGGACCACCTGCTTTTTTTTTTTTTTTTTTTAAGATTTTATATATTTATTTGAGAGAGAGCGGGCACACGAGCATGAGGGGGAAGGGCAGAGGGAGAAGGAGAAACAGGCTCTCGGATGAGCAGGGAGCCCAATGCGGGGATCGATCCCAGGACCCTGAGATCATGACCCGAGTCGAAGGCAGACACTTAACCAGCTGAGCCACCTACGCGCCCCTAGGGGCACCTACATTATGATGAGTGAAGGCCTTGGAAATTGGACTCATCATACACTCTTTCTAACCCAAGGACAGGAAGGAACCATCACTCTGAGTCATATCCTTCTCCATCTTTTGAAGCAGGGCTTTTCCCCCCAGTTTTGTCCCGGCCTTCCCTGTGTGCGGGTCGGGTGCTCAGCATTTTCAGACAGGGCTGAGGCGTAAGGCGGCAGTAGAGGGGTTAGAAGTTAGACGAAGAGTATGTTCTTGTTGCTGGTACACTTGGATGCTCAGGAAAATGAGGAAGGAACGTAGGGGGCGATAGTGGTGGTCATGGCAACAGCACAGGCTAGCTCTGCTGTCGGTGAGCAAAAAGGGCAGCCGGTGCCCTGAGAGGCTTTGGAAAAGATGTTCTCTTGACTTTCTGTGGTGAGGCTATGGCTCTTCCAGCAGGGAGAGTAACAGATGGGTTTGCATTGCATGAGCCTTTACTGTTCCTCCATCTCCTGGACAGGGTGATCGATTGTATTTGTCCTTTTTATCGTGAACAGCCAGGCATCTTCTTTGTGGGAAGTGAGGTTAGATGGATACACACACAATTCTGTACCCCAGGCTTACCACCCTGTCCTCTCTCTGGCTTTCTGCCCCAACTTGCAGTGATGAAATTTGCATTAGGTCCTTGAGCAGCAGGGAAGTGGAGCATAGTGTGTCTGGAGTTGCCCTGGTTTTGTGGAGCCCCAAACTTGATTTCTTTCTAGGTTACTCAGCAATGATCTGGTTCTGGGTGTATTCAGGGCACACTCCCTTAGAAAGCCTGATTTGTAACCCGAAGGTCAGTGTAGTGCCTTTGGGGTGTGTACCCGTGTGGATTATTTGCACTGAGCTGCCCGGAGGACCAAACCTGGTCACCTGGTGAGGCTGGAGCAGGTGTGGCGGCCCTGACGCTGCACAATGGTGAGTGGCTCCTTCCCATCAGTTCAGAGTCACTCACTTTTAAAGACTTTTTAAAATTCCGAGATTTTATTTATTAGTTAGTGATTTTTTTGTTTTTCTTTTTAAAAGACTTAATTTTTAATAATCTCTACACCCACTGTGGGGCTTGAACACAACCCTGAGATGAGGAGTCACACGCTCTGCCAGCCGAGCCGGCCAGGCGCCCCAGTTAGTGATTGTCGATGGCAGGTGGTAGATGTGGGTTTTTTTAAGCATTTTAGATTGGAAACCTAAAGATTTGGCAACTTTCTAGAGGTTCCCCTGTGATTAAAAACAATCAAACAAACATGGTTACTCATCTATGAAATTAAAAAAAGATAGAAACCACTATTTTATGGAATATTTTTTTCTTTCAGTTTTATTGAAATACAGTTAACATGCGGTACTGTGTAAGTCTAAGGTGTTGTACAGCATGACTTAGCATACATTGTGAGATGATAATCACGTTAAGTTTAGTTAACATCCGTAATCTCGGGGCGCCTGGGTGGTTCAGTCGTTGGGCGTCTGGCCTTTGGCTCAGGGCATGATCCCAGGGTCCTGGAATCGAGCCCCACATCAGGCTCCTCCACTGGGAGCCTGCTTCTTCCTCTCCCACTCTCCCCTGCCTGTGTTCCCTTTCTTGCTGGCTGTCTCTCTCTCTCTGTCAAATAAATAAATAAATAAAATCTTTAAAAAAAACAAAACGAAACGAAAAAAACCATCCGTAATCTCATCAGATACCAAAGAAAGGAAAAAGAAAAAGAAATGTTTTTTCCTCGTGTCGAGAACTTTTAGGATTTACTGTCTTCGCAACTTTTAAATATACATGCGGGGGTGCCTGGGTGGCTCAGTCAGTTAAGTGTCTGCCTTTGGCTCAGGTCATGATCCCAGGGTCCTGGAATTGAGTCCTGTGGTGGACTCCCTGCTCAGTGGGGAGCCTGCATCTCCTTCTGCCCCTCTCCTGGTTCATGGTCTCTCTCTCAAATAAATAAAATCTTAAAAAAAAAAAAAAAAATTTCCCTTTCCCCTTCTGCCACCCCTCCTGCCCTGTGTGCACGCTCTCTCTCTCAAAAAAAAAAAATATATATACACACACACACACACACACACACACACGCACACGCACACACACACACACACAGTATGCATCAGTGTTAACTGTAGTCATCATGTTGAAGGACTATTTCTATGAAGTGTGGTAGGTGAGTGATATCTGCTCCAGGAACATGTTTAGGGTACTTGTGGTAAATATCACGGTTTTGTGCAATATAAACCAGGTGTATGATTGACACCAGTATTTGAAGACCTTGTTTCCCTGCACATTTCCTTGGTGTGTTGGAAAAGGAAATGCAGTCTAAAAGTTGTTGGTTTTTCTCCCAAACCAGCACCCCCAGAAGGAATCATTTAATGTTCCTACCTTCTCTGGGAGTAACAAGAAAAAAGTAAGGGGGTTCATTATATTATGAATGACCAAATTATCTACTTTCTCTGAGCCTCATTTTTCCCCATCTATAAATTAAGGAGGCTGAACTAAATATATTAATAGGTATGCAGTTTATAAACACTAGTTCTTTTTTTTTTTTTTTTTTTTTTTTTTTACNCACAGAGAGAGACCCAGCGAGAGAGGGAACACAAGCAGGGGGAGTGGGAGAGGAAGAAGCAGGCTCCCAGCAGAAGAGCCTGACGTGGGGCACGATCCCAGAACTCCGGGATCATGCCCTGAGCTGAAGGCAGACGCTTAACGACTGAGCCACCCAGGCGGCCCTATAAACACTAGTTTTTAATAAATGAGTCACCCTTTTTAATGTATGCCTTAGTATGGCACTGGACATAGCTAGCAGCATGCTAGTCATTTCTTCCTCCAGCATGATCTGCACCTCTCTCCTGCATGTCTGGGATAGGGCACGGTGCCTGTGTTCCGGGCCAGGACCCACTGCAGGGTCTTTCCCCCCCAAGAGCACCCTGACGTTTCCCTGATCCTCACTGTTTGACTGCTTGCAGCCTGATGCCTCTTGCCTCTGTCCTGGAGGGCTATGTCCATGTCAGAGTCGTTCCTCCTCCAGCATTTCCCATTGGTTCATTAACTTAGATGTTGGGTTGCCTGCTTGGAGGGTTGGGCCGGCTCACTCATCACGTGGCAGGAACTTGTGCATTTGTCAGATAATGAGGGAGCCTGCAGGTCTGGAAAGAGCCCGCTGAGTCTCAGCCTTGACATTTTACATCGCCATAATGAAAAGCCTTCCTAAAATAAATGCTGCCTGCGTAACGTCTAATATATTCTGTTTGGAGGGTGGAAAACGCAATCGCAGGCACAGCCCGGTCTCAGCCAGCCTGTTTGTCATGGTGACAGGACGGCCTGTCGTGAGCTCAGGAATTTTCTGGCCTAGAAAAGATTGGAACAAACCCCATAAATATCCAGGGAAGCGCAGTGCAAGATACATTTCCTTCATTCAGTTGGATGAAAGCCATTTAGCTTCCTTTAGTTTTTCATCATTTCTGTGGTTTTGGCGTTTGCCATTGGACCTGCCATGGTGACAGGACTGTCAGGTAACCTGTGAAAACCAGGACAGCTAAATTGAGGAGGACAGGTGTGACACCTCCTGTGGGGGCTGTTCCCACCCTCCTCCCACCAGATGAAATGGTGAAGAAGATGAAAATCCTCTTTTTTGGAGATGCTTAAAGGAAGGAAACCTCGAAGCTCAGAAAGGACCCTGGTTGCAGCAGTCCAGGCCCCCCTCACTTTTAAAGTTGGCACACAGGTATGTCAGGCATTTTGGAGTTACATGTCCGTGCTGGCCAGAGTGCAGGGAGGGCGGGGGTGGGGTTTTGCCGCTGGCCTAGAGAGGCCAGTGACTCTCCGACTGCTGTTCTCGAAGTGCTCAGGAACTAAAAGGACCTTCTGATGTTTGTGGACAAAACAAGTAATTGATCTGCAGTGCCATCAAAACCATTCATAATCTCAGGGAGAGGTTTTATAAGGGGTGGGGGGAAATGGCTAAGACAAAGGAAGTGACTTAAGAGTGCGGAACTGTGGTTAATGAGTGGGCCCGGAGTCTGGTGACGTGGGAAGTCCCTTAGCACCTCCATGCTGCAGCCCCCTCATGTGTGAGGGGGACACTTGCTGTGAGGCTCGAGTCAGAGTGTTCTGGTTCATTACATGAAGAATGACGCGACAGGGGCATCCTGGCCCTCCAGTACCCACGTGTCTGCTCCCAGTGACTTCTACTTTGTCAGCTGAGGCTGCATTTCCCACGGGGGGGGGGTTGATGTCAACTGGGGGGTCCTCACCACCCTGGAATTCCAAGGGAAGCTATGTGATCCCAGCCACTTAGTGCTGGACCAGGTGGAGCCCGATGGCCTGTGCGGTTTGGGCAGGGGCGGCTCTGTGTCCCCCCTCAGGATGGGTCTTGGCCATCTGCAACATTCCCCTTACATATGGCTCATTTGAAAGTTGCTTACTTAGCTCTGTTCTGACCGTCGGTGGCAGGTAGCCCCGAATATTGCCCCTGTGAACTGCGGCTCTATGAACTGCAGCTCTGCTGCAAATACGTTGGATCCCGATACTCAGACCCTGATGCAGCTGGGCTATCTTTTGTCCTGGGGATCTCATGGTTTTATAAAGGAGAAACCTAATGCTTGTTTACCCTATACTTGCCCCTCTCCCCACAACATAGTTTTCCAAGCCACCTCAGCATTCCTGGAGCTGTGTATGATTTGTATAAAGGCAGCATAGAGAGCAGGGCCTGCACCAACAGTCTCCCTATAGCTTCTCATGAATGCAGATCCCATTAAGGAGAAAGCATGCACGTAAAGGGCCACCTTGGGTCCCTGTATGTCCCATGGCCTAATTCTTAGGCTTGCATGTACTTCTCTTTGTTCCAGCAAGGCCTTCATCCTCCTTCATGCTCCTGACTGATTTATGCCAGGGAGCTATTCCTGGGCCTAAAAGACCCCTTCTTTGCTGGTTGAGCCAGGCACTCTGCTAGACCTTACCTGTCAGTCTCTTACCTGCCCTATAAACAAATGTGTGCCAGGTGAAGCTATAGCAAAATGGGTCTAAACAAAGATGGGGTTTCAGGGGGAGATGAGGGGATTAAGGCAGGTGTTCCCAGGGGTAGTTGGGGACAGCTGGGATCAGGGCTGGGGGTAGGAGACTGGCAGGCACCCACCACCTGGTTCCCTGATGGTGTGCCACCCTGGGGCTGAAGGCCATTTGTGTTGATGTGTTGTCTCCAGGCCTCATGGAGCACTGGGGTGAGTGGCGAGGGCATGGAGTGGCCCCGGTCTCATGCCTTCTTGGTGGGAGTGGAGTCACCTCAACCTCTTACAGGGTGATTGTATTCATCACAAAATACACCACCGTATGACTGGAAATTCCACTTCTAGGAATTTGCCCTACAGCCTACTTACACGTGTGAAAATCCTCTCACGTGTTTGTGCCAGGAACTTCATTGCTGCATTGTTTTTGTTATAATACTAAGAACAATTTAATGTTTTGTAACAAGAGACTGGTTAAGTGTATGGTATTCATACCGTAGAATGTTGCAGTCATTGAAAAGAATGAGGTGGATTGGTTTCCAGAGATTTGGTTCATAATATTTAGAGTGACAGTTAACTCCCATTGAGAGCTGGCTCTGTGCCCGGCACTTCTCTGTGCCCTTTGTTCACTTTTTCTCATTTAACCCTCACAGCGCCCTGTGAGGTAGGAGCTACTGTGACGTGTGTTTCAGACACACTCAGGCACTGGCTTCAGAGCCTGAGCTCTTAACCACCATAATAAATATGCATGTGTAAACCCACTGGCAGGTTTTAAAAATATATCCTGGATCCTGTAAATAAGAAGGGCCATTTATTTAAAAACAGGAATCTTATCAAAGACGCCACCATCTTTTCAAAGTTTATTAGCGGATAAGATGAAGGTGGGTGACATTGGGCCTATGGAGTCCCCTGTGGGGTCTTGGGGCCCCCTCCTCTCCTGAAGTCACACCACTTACCTGTCTCAGACCTTGGGGCTTGCAGAAGGGGTGGGGCCTGAGCCTACAAGGATGTCCAGATGTTGGAATCAGGAATGCACGTCCAGCGTTCTTATTCGAGCTTCCAGGAGCAGCTGAATACTGTGTAATTAGCTCTGTTTGGGAGAAATATTTGTTGTAATCAAGTCGTATTTCCAGGGTTTTACAGCCTAGTTGTTTTCTCAGCTTGTACCAGCTGGGTGTTGGCACTGCCTCACCCGAACTTCAAATTATGAAACATCACGGTCAATTTGCAAACTGCTGTATGAACAGACTTGAGTTTTGTTGTGTTTTTGGTTCTTCTTGTTCTACCTTGTGTCCATTCCATTTTGGTCTTTCCTCTGTCAAACTTCAAGAAAAGGCCATTGGTGAATAGTTAATGCTGGACATCAATCATAGAGCTTCTGCTTTGTCTAAGAAGCCTTTTCCACCTCCGGGTACTCCCCTCCCACCCCTAGGTCTTCAGCTGTGAGTTTGCGGTCCTGCTTTGGTGGCAAGGATTTCACCTGTCAGGTCCCTGTGTGCCGGTGGCTGTCTTCTTCGTCTGCACAAGGCAGCACGGGCTCTCTGTGCATGAGGATTGGCCCGTGGTGGGCAGTCCTCTGCAGCCGGGAAGACCGCTCTTTCCCTGGGGGCATTTGATGTGGGAAAGACTGAGCTTCCAGCCTCTGTGTCTGCTGGTGCTGGGAAGGATCAGGGAAACATTCTTTTTTGAAGGACCTGTACTCAGTATAAAGAAGGCTTTTTATGTCTTTGGCTTGGTATTTAGTTAATCCACTTCCGTCCACATATGGGATTTTGAGCCTGGTTCCATTCTGTTTTGGCATGGGCTCCTGGCAGTGTTCATCACATCATCGATCCTGAATTGCCTGCTGCGAGCCTCCCAGCTCCATGTAACCCGTGGGGTTGGTGGTACAACAGGAGATGCACTTCATGAATTATTAAGGCCAGTGGTAATTGAAGAGCTTCACTCTCATGGTATATTACTCAACACATTCTTCCTCGGGCCTCCAGACCAAGTGTGCAGGGTGTCTGTTTGAGGATCAGCAGTGCTGCTTTTAAGTGCTAAATGGACTATTAATAATCAGGAGCTTTAACGTATCGCTGACTTTATTTGTGGGAGACGGAGGAGTTGCCGTAATGCAGACAGACCCTGGGTGTCGCTGCACCCGCTTAGATTTTGTTTGCTGCTGTTGTCGCTGTTGATTTCACAGTCACTTCTCAAGCAAAGGATAGGTGGATGTAGTGCTACGTGCCCGTCTCCCCAGCTCAGAAGACTTGTACCAGGGGTCATGAAATCTCTGAAGACATGTATCCATTGGCCTGTTTGCTTATCCACCTGGCACCAGGGAGAGGGAGATCAGAGGTCAATGGTCTCGCCCCTGTTGAAACATACCTGAAGGATCTTTGGTCTGTGAGCTTCCCTCAGGCTCCTTTCTTGTGACCGTGCTCAGCCACACTGTGGAGTTTCAGCGAGCAGTGGCTGCAGGGACGCTGATGGTTTCAGAAATGTCTGTCTGCCCCTTGAGAGTGTCTTGTCTTGCATGGGGATTCTCAAACTGAGATACGGTTGAGTTGGAGGGGGAACATTTTAAAATGCAGTTTCTGGTTCAAGTTTGGACCCTCAAATCTGCATTTCTGGGGACACACTTATAAAGTGAGGTCTAATCAGTGTTAGAACCAATAAACTAAGCATTAAAACCCTTGTTATTTGGGGATCAGGAAAATGTTTCAACTTGCTTTAAAAGAAAAAATGAAATAACACTAAAACCTGCTGGTATGTGTGTAAGACTGCTTGGTCTTTTCTTTAAAAAGTTTATTGTACAGATTTTGGAGGTTGCCCGTGGAGGTTGTGCATTTCCCATGTTACAAAAGAAGGCTGTGTGGAGAATCCACTCCCCGAATAGCTGCCAGGGACCAGTTTTCCAGGCAGGTCTTTACCTCTTAGACCCGAGGCATTAGCTTTTCTGTAGCAATAGGTGTTGCAGATTTATAATTGGGAAGATATCCTCATCCTTATGTTAATCAGAATTGTTGGGGTTGTTACTTCTAGAACCGTTCGACTATTCGGACTTCAAGGAACTACAGGAATAATTATGCCTGCCCTGATCCCCTTAATCTTTCTGAATTTTTGAGATTTATGACTTAGTCAAGTTTGCAGGGGTGGGGGAATTTAAAATTAGAACCTAGGGCTCCTGACTCCAGACCCAGCCGTACACAGAGCTTCTATTTATGGAATGCCTACTGTGTGCCAGGATCAGTGAGCCTTCTTGACATGGATGAGCCACACATCGAGGTAATTAATCAATGCTCAGTCACACCTGAAGGAACACAATTGTGGGCAAGATTTCTCTTGTAATGCAAATTGAGTTACTGTGGTAGTTGTTTGCCCCTTGGAAGAGTGCAAAAGTTAGGACAGCTGACTTAAGGACATTTGGTTCAGCTTTCCATTCATTTTTTTGGCAAACCAGATATTTTCAACTCTGCCTTCAGGGATGACACAGTTTGTGCCTGTCAGTTTCTGTTCTCAAAGGCTGATTGATGAATTAATATAAAGAGCTCTGTTCTCTCTACTGCTGCATATGGTAGGTTTCCTCATATGAACGCCAGGCAAGTGGCTGGCTATACCTGGATCAAAGGATCGCTCTGAGGATTGGATGAAATGCCCCATCCCAAGCATGCTGTGAGCAAGGTCAGCTGTTCTCATTTGTTAAGCTGAGAGTTCTGCTCTTAGTTGGTTCACAGTAAATATCAGTTCCACTTTCATCTAACAATTAATCAGGAAAAAAACACCTTTATTTTGTCCCCTGGCTAGGTCAGAACATTTACTTGTTACTCTGAGTGTCTCATGCATCAGCAGAAACCACACAGTGTAAAACTCAACACATGCGTACTTCTGGGTCTATACCCTGAAGCACTGAAAGCAGGATATTGTACACCCGTACTCACAGCAGCATTATTCACAATAGCTAAATGTGCATGCAACCCGAGTGTCCACTGATGGATGAATTGGTAATTCTGCGCAAATGATGTGGTCTGTACAAACAATGGAATATTACTCAGCCTTAAAAAGGAAGGAAGGTCTCACGTCTACTGTAATATAGATGAAACTTGAGAACACTATACTGAGATAAGCCGGCACAAAAGGACAAATATTATATGGGGGTGGGCACTGGGGGATAAGGAAGGGGGATGGGGAGTTAGTGTTTAACGGGGACAGAGTTTCATGTTTGCAAGATGAAAAAGTTCTGGAGATCTGTTACACAACAACGTGCATATAGTTAACACTGCTGAACTAACTGTGCACTTAAAAATGGTTAAGATGGTAAATATTGTGTTTGTTGCTCTTTAACACAATAAAAAATTAAAATATGTAAATGGAAAGAAAGCAGCAAGTAGAATTTAGTTTTATAACATATCCCCACTGCTTAGATGTCCTTGTAGAGTCCTCCTTTACTTCCAGGCCTTGTGGAGTTCTGGGGACCTAGGATCATAACACGGGGTTAGTTGGCCCATATTCGTTCTCTGCTGCTGTTCCTGAAGTGGGGGATAACACGGGCCGTGGGGTGATTGGAGCCTGGTATGGGTCGCAGAGGGAGTTCTTGGTGGTGAGGGTCTGACACAGCATGTCATGGAGGGCCAGGCATTCCCTTAGTTACATGCTGGGCCACATTCCTAAAATGATATCCAGTTAGGTGCTAAGTCAACAAGACTCTTTCCTTTGTGTACAATGTATTGTGCAGTTGTTTGGTTTCCTTCATATGATAGACCAGTCATTATTTCCATTGGAAATGAATGTTCAACAAGAGAGAATTGGGTAAATAAATTGATATACCTACATAATGGAGTCCTCTTTGGCCATTTATTGGTCTGAATGGTGGGATTATGTAATTCTGAAGAGGGAAAAAACCAGGTCTCAAAAAAAGACATCTGACCCAATTTTGGGCTAAAAAAATTATATACATTCACGGTGTTATATATATATATCTGTATATGAGCAGGACTTGGGGGTGCGTTTTGTTTTTTTCTTTTTACTTCTCCTTATTTTAGTTATTTATTTATTAAAGTTCTTTATTTATTTTAAGTAAACTCTGCCCCCAGTGTGGGGTTTGAACTCATGACCCTGAGATTAAGAACTGCAATGCTCTACCAACTGAGCCAGCCAGGTGCCCTACTTCTCATTATTATAAGAAAACAGCGTGCAATGAGAACAACAAAATTAGTTTTTGAAGAAAGATTTTATTTATTTATTTGAGAGAGAGCGCACACAAGGCAGGGGAGAGCAGGCAGAGGGAGAAGCAGGCTCCCTGCTGAGAAGGAAGCCAGCCTCCGGACTCAATCCCAGGAGCCTGGAATCACGACCTGAGCCTAAGGCAGACGCTTAACCAACTGTGCCACCCAGGTGCCTCTAAAAATTCGTTTTTAATGTAGAATGTATAACTTTTCTTTTTAAATGGGTTAAGGAAGAACAAAGAAATTGTGAGAGAAAAATCTTCTCTCAGAACTAGACCTACTCTCATGGGTGGTTCTGGCGGAGCCAGCCCCTGAGCTCTCAGTGATCTCTGCCCTCCTGGACCTGTGGGTGGCATCAAGAGTCTGGGGTTTGGGGGTGCCTGGGTGGCATAGCGGTTAAGCGTCTGCCTTCGGCTCAGGGCGTGATCCCGGCGTTCTGGGATCGAGCCCCACATCAGGCTCTTCAGCTATGAGCCTGCTTCTTCCTCTCCCACTACCCGCTTGTGTTCCCTCTCTCTCTGGCTGTCTCTATCTCTGTCGAATAAATAAATAAAATCTTTAAAAAAAAAAAAGAAGAGTCTGGGTTTGAGCTATCCTGGACCTTGGGACCCAGGCTGCTCTGATCTATTGACTGATCTCAGCATGAGGTTCCTCATGTGAATATAGGAAGGAAATCCCCATTTGTTATGAAGATTAATGAGCAGTGCAGGAGAAGGTGTCCTCTTCCTTCTCCTGGGCCTGGTGTCTTTGATTATGCTCTGCGAGCCTTCTGCCCATGGAAGTGGAGACCCCTTCATAGGATTCCAGAATTGCTTTTTTCTTGTATTGATGTGTAGAGAAGGTTGAGAATCCGCTCTGGACTGGCCTGAGAAGGACCTGCTCCTCTCTGTGCTGAATTGTGCACAGGGCTCCTCCCCTTGCCTTCAGGGCCTTTTTCTGGCAGCTGTGCTTTAAGAGGCTCCCTTGGTTCAGACCCACCTACTTGTTTTTGGTGCCTGTAAACATTGGTGGAGATGGCCCTCTGGGCACCCATGCTGAACCTTGTCTCTGCGACCCATTGGATGGCAGTTTGCTGCTCGGACACTCTCCAGGGCTGCTCACTAGAGACAAAGGCTAAGGCTGGAAGGTTGTGCCCTTGGGCCTCAGCATCTACAGATGTGGGACCAGGCTGAATGGGGTATCTTGGTTAAAGGTGATCAAACATATTAGCTTTAAGTCCGAGAATGGAGCGTTAGTGCTCCTGTAGGAGCGTGACCGTCCTGTAGGAGTTATTTCAGAGGGGGTTTGCCAGATGGACAGTCATGAGGCCGGGGTGGCGGCAGGGGGCGGGGTGGGAGATTAGTGCCTCACCAAGAGAGCAAACTGATGAAGTTTTCATCCATAGAAAATGTGGGAAAAGCAACTCAGCCCTGTTTGCTTCTTTTACGTGATTTGCCTGATGCTAAGGCTTGCACAGCTCTTGGAATGCTAACACTGGTTCTGTAGGGGCGGGTGGTCCAAGGAGCTCACTGATTGAGTAGCTTCCCATAGAACCAGAACAGAGCATGTGGATGGAGAAGCAGGGCCAAGGATTCTGCTTCCCATCATAAGTTCTTTGGAAGAGAAAAAAAACGAGGAAAAGAAAACTGGAATTATCTTTGAAACACCCATGTTTATGGGCCCACTCCTGCATTCTGGGCTTGGCTGGGCACTTGGACACCAAAGGCAGCAGATGCAGCCCCCACCCTCAGGAGGCCTGGTTTCCCTGACCCCACTGGATTTTATTGTTCTGCGTCTTGTCTGTCCTTAGTTCACCCCTCCCAAATTCAGGGGTAACCTCTGTTCATCAGGCTTGTTTGTTACCTCCTGGTTTCAGTTGCTCTGGAATAAAGAGCTATTATATTATATTGAACACCCCGCCATAACTCTCTTTTATTCTTAACTTTCATTGTTGAGGCAGATTCTGATTTTTGTGTCCTGAGAGTTTAGTGTGGGGCTGGGCAGAGTCCTCTGGCTGAATCTGACTTTTCTTACTCGGCAGCACAATTGTGGATTATCTGGGATTTTATTTCCTGCTGGTAGAGGGGGTGTTTGTTAAACTGAGGGGTGTGCTTCATTTCGGGCTCAGAAACAGCCCATTTTAGGAGATGCTGTGTCCAGTTTTCATCAACAGTTCCCCAAAAAGAATTGCATTCACTTGGAATACTTGGTACACTGGGCTTTGGCTGCAGCTCCAAAGGCCTTGGGGACACGGAGGGTTCCAAAGGAAGGCCTGTGAGTGGAAGGTGATCCTAGAATCACCTGGCTCTCAGCCTTCTCAGTGGAGCTGGCTTATTGGAGCTCCTGAATTGAGGGCAGGCAGGGGAAGAAAATCCCAACCTTCAACCTTTGTTCAGGGCTCACATTCCTTCTGGACCAGAGATGGAAGCACTTCAGAGCTTTAGGCTCTCAATTTTGGCTCAAATCAGCCTGCCATGCCATCAGGCTAGAATTAAGAGAAAGGATTAAATATCTCTCTTTCTCTCTCTTTCTCTATTTTAAAGATTTATTTATTTATTTGAGAGAGAAAATCTGAAGCAGACTCCATGCTGAGCTGACGCAAGACTCGATCTCATGAGCCTGAGATTTTCGGGACCTGAGTGGAAACCAAGAGTCAGGTGCTTAACCGACTGCCATCCAGGTGCCCCGAGATGATTAAATCTCTTTAAACAAGCACAGAGTCAAACTAAACCAGCTACTTAGTTAAGAGCAAGTTATAGAAATACACTTTGAAATCCACACAATAATAGTAACTAACATTTATAGCAATCTTAAAAGCTCTATGGACAGTTTTGTGTTATTTTCACAATAAATTCATTTGTACAGATGAGGAAACAGCAGCAGAGTTGGGACCTGATCGGGTCTGCCCATGGCCATAGTCTGTGCTTATACTGCTTTCCCACCTCACCCTGCTGGGTGGGCCTCCCCCCCTCCCCTCCCCTTTCTCCCTCTCCCTTACCCCTCCTTTTTTTTTTTTTTTTTAAAAGGTTTTATTTATTTAATTGACAGAGATGGAGACAGCCAGCGAGAGAAAGAACACAAGCAGGGGGAGTGGGAGAGGAGGAAGCAGGCTCCCAGCGGAGGAGCCCGATGTGGGGCTCGATCCCATAACGCCGGGATCACGCCCTGAGCCAAAGGAAGACGCCTAACGACTGAGCCACCCAGGCGCCCCTCCCTTACCCCTCCTCTTTCCTCTTCCTCCTCCCCCAACATGTGGGAGAACAGCAGCTTGTCCACCGGGCAGCTTATCCACAAGTGGTGGGTGTGTGTTTAGAGGAGACGAGACGTAGAGACGGAGCTTGCTTGGGGCCCATCTGCATTGTTTCAGGAGATTCCATGGAGGGGTATGGGATTACAGAGGCATTTTCCATGGGGAATGCCGAGATACCATGGTTGGGACTAGCTTCCTCAGGATGACATTAGAGCCTCAGCAGCTGAGCTGAAAGGGGTGGGGTCTGTATTACCTGGTGCCAGGGGAGGGGGGGCCTCTCTGGGGATCTGTGGGGTGCAGACGAGCAGGAGCAGGGAGTGGCCAGAATCTAAGGTGTGTTGCGGTCAGCCTCCGGGAGCTGAGGAACCATGAGCAGATGCTTCCTTTGTTTACTTTTTAAAAAAATCTATATATTTGAGAGAGAGAGCGAGTGAGAGGGAGCAGGCGCGCACGTACAAGCAGGATGGGCAGAGGGAGAGAGAATCTCAAGTCGACTCTGCTGAGCATGGGGCCTGACACGGGGCTCGATCTCACGACCCTGAGACCATGACCTGAGCCAAAACCAAGAGTCAGATGCTCAACTGATTGTTCACCCAGGCACCCCTATCTTGTTCATTTTTAATTACAGCCTTATGCCCCTGGTCTCATCAGAATCCTTTGACAGCATATGAGCTCCATGTCAGTCTGGATGAGTAGTAGCTGACCTTCTCCTGGCCTGCACAGTGACTCTCCTGGGTTGGGGGCTTGACTGGGTGGACCAGGCCAGGAAGTGGCTGCCTAGGCCCCATTCCCAGCTGCCTGGCCCTTGCTAGTCTTAGATTTGGCTCAGTGCTGTTGTTGTAACTGATACTAGGCCCATATTTTGTGCCCTCTGGGTTTCCTTCCCTTGGAGTCTTATAGATCTGTTGGCCTTTTGTGAATCCACTGCCTTTGCATTATTTACAGAGGAATTGGATCCACAGAGAGAAATCTCCTGGAGGAGGAGGGACAAGTGCTCCGTTTTGTGTTTCTGCCTTCGAGTGCACACATGACTTAAAAATAGATTATTTTAAAGGTTTTATTTATTTGACAGAGAGGGAGAGAGAGAGAGTGTGCCCAAGCAAGGGGAGCAGCAGACAGAGGGAGAGGGAGAAGCAGGCTCCCTGCCAGTAGGGAGCCCAATTCGGGGCTCAATCCCAGGACCCTGAGATCATGACCTGAACCGAAGGCAGATGCTTAACTGACTGAGCCACCCAGAGGCCCCTTAAAAATAGATTTTTACGTAGGGACAAGAACACCCACTCCATAGGCTCTTCAACAGGGGAGAGGCCTGGGCAGAGATGTCCAGGATTGGTGTTGGCTGCTGTTGCCTGGATGCTGCGGAGACACAGGTTGCACTGAGGCAGCCACAGGTTGGCACAGTACCTTCCTTTGCTCCATCCTAGCTGGGCACTGGGTCTGGCTGACCTCTCGGGTTGAATGGGACAGGCCTTCAGTTGTTGTCTGGGAATTCACTTGCTACCAAACTGTGGTGGGAGAAATCACCCCCTCGTGACTCACCGTGGGAGGTTCATGTCAGCATTGGTTCCAAAAATAAGATTCCGTCTTTCATTAAAAAAAAAGCCAGAATCATCCATGCAAGCATTATTTACCCAGTATTCCCTTCTCTCCTATGATATCCCAGGTCCTTTTCGTGCATGCTTGTCCTTGTGTTGGGTGAAGAGAACTTACAGATCAGCCTTACACTCTATCCCCAGGCCTCTCTCCTGGGTGCCAGCTTTCTGCTACACTCTACATCAGAGAGTGGCTCTGTGGCAGAGGGCTGGTCCTTCTCTGAGTGAAGGGGGCTTTGCTGCCTTGAGTAGGAATCAGGGCAGACGGTCCTGCAAGGTCTTTCCTGGAAGATGCTGTTAGTACAGACTTCAGGTTCTGGTGTTTGCTGAGTTTCATTCTTATGATGTAGTCTCTATTTTTTTTTTTATAATTTTTTATTATGTTATGTTAGTCAGCATACAGTACATCTTTAGTTTTTGATGTAATGTTCCATGATTCATTATTTGCATATAACACCCAGTGCTCCATGCAATATGTGCCCTCCTTGATACCCATCACCAACCTATCCCAATCCCCCACCCCCCTCCCCTCTGAAGCCCGCAGTTTGTTTCTCATAGTCCATAGTCTCTCATGCTTCATTCCCCCTTCTGATTACCCCCCTTTCTTTATCCCTTTCTTCCCCTACAGATCTTCCTAGTTCTTATGTTCCATAAATGAGTGAAACCATATAATTGTCTTTCTGTGCTTGACTTATTTCACTTAGCATAATCTCCTCCAGTGCCGTCCATGTTGCAGCAAATGTTGAGAACTTGTTCTTTTTGATAGCTGAGTAATATTCCATTGTATATATGGACCACAGCTTCTTAATCCAGTCATCTGTTGAAGGGCATCTCGGCTCCTTCCATGATTTGGCTATTGTGGACAATGCAGCTATGAACATTGGGGTGCATATGGCCCTTCTCTTTACTACGTCTGTATCTTTGGGGTAAACACCCAGTAGTGCAATGGCTGGGTCATAGGGTAGTTCAATTTTTAACTTTTTAAGGGACCTCCACACTGTTTTCCAGAGTGGCTGTACCAACTTGCATTCCCACCAACAATGTAGGAGGGATCCCCTTTCTCCACATCCTCTCCAACAATTGTTGTTTCTTGCCTTGTCTATCTTTGCCATTCTAACTGGCGTAAGGTGGTATCTCAGTGTGGTTTTGATTTGAATTTCCCTGCTGGCTAATGATTTTGAACATTTTTTCATGTGTCTGTTAGCCATCTGTATGTCTTCATTGGAAAAGTGTCTGTTCATATCTTCTGCCCATTTTTTTATTTGATTATTTGTTTCCCGTGTATTGAGTTTGAGAAGTTCTTTGTAGATCTTGGATACTAGTCTTTTATCTGTAGTCTCTAAAGCTCCCCCTGCTGGTTCAGCCCATTCACTCTTGTTGCACCCTCGGTGGTGGCCAGGGCAGTTGACCACCTCCTCTTGGTCTGNCGTGTATTGAGTTTGAGAAGTTCTTTGTAGATCTTGGATACTAGTCTTTTATCTGTAGTCTCTAAAGCTCGCCCTGCTGGTTCAGCCCATTCACTTTTGTTGCACCCTCGGTGGTGGCCAGGGCAGTTGACCACCTCCTCTTGGTCTGGGTTTAGAGAGGCCCTCAGCCTGGGGGCTTCTGGGTTCATAGCACCTCCCTGCTAGGCTTTTCACCCGCTCCTGGGTACCCAGTGCTACGGGTGGGCAAGGTATGTCCTGGATGGGCAATGTCATGCCTGGGAATCTTGGCTTTTCCAGGGCATTTTGATTAGTCTTGATGCATGGTCCTTAAAAAATGCCTCCAAACTACTGTGGGTGGAGCAATGCTGCTGCGTAAGACATTTGAGGCAGCTTCAGAAGCCAGACGGTGAATGTTGGCATACAGCCACGCACTCAACTTTTCCTAGAAGTACTTTTCATTAAAGGGTCCTCGTATTTCCAACGTGAATCAGCTGTCTGCCTGACCTATTAGAAGATCACAGGAGTGATTTTAAGGGGTGCTGATCTTCAAGAAAAGTAAACAATAATAAGTCAAGCAGTAGAAAGAAAGCTGACTTTCTCTGCACAGAACTAAATGCCATGGGATTGACTTCCCATGCTAGTGAGTGGTGTATAGAAGGAAGAAACATTTGGGGACGGACTGTGGGCTCTGCAGACGGGAAAAGCAGGCAGGAGGGTAGCACCATGAATTTCTGGGGGCTACTTAGCTGTGTGCCCTCCCACACTTCCTCTGGATTCTGTTACCTGTGAGGTGAGGACACTGGAGACGCCTGGTCTACCTTCCTACCCAGCCAGTAAACACCCTCCTTAGTCACACCCGCTGTAGAAACCACCCTGGGCAGTGATTGTGTGATGCTGGTGGCCCCAACTTTAGAAGACACATGCGAGCCCTCCTGCCTGCTGGCTGCTGGCATGGAGGGCAGCTGGGCCTCTGGGTGGGGCCAATGGCTGGGGTTTCTATTGAGGGTTGTTCCATCCAGTTGCTTTCCTCCCTAGTTGCCCTTCTAAGTACATTGGAGATAATGCATTTATTATTACTCAGGGGACAGAGGCTGTGTCTGTCCAGTGACCACTGGCTTGCAGAGAGTGACACATGGAAGGCAGCTAGCTGGACTCACCTGCAAAGGCATTTATGTGTTGCTGGCAACAATTTATTACAAGGTCAGAGTCTGTGCTCAAAGATCATGCTGCAGGGACCTCCCATCTCTGGGGCAGGTGGAAATGTCAAAATGCTAGAAAGTTCTCTCTATGTTGAACTGAAGCCAGGTCCTCGATATCTTTCACCCAAAAAGGTGAATTAAATGACCATGACTCCTTTCTTCTTTCCCAGAGGAAACACAGCCAGTTTCCAGATCCTTCATTTCTTGTTCATACGCTCCTTTGCCATCTGAAAGTCCTCCTTAAAACATGAGGTAGGTTGGATGTTAGTCTCCAGCTACATTGCTGTCCTCTTGTTGGAGGGACTCTCCCAGGTTGAAGGTGAGAGGCTCTAGGTGTAGCACTCTTGAGATCAACTGGATGTTAGGATAAGACCTGGAATTCCTCCTGGAGTGTGTGGTTGACATGCCCCCTTTAAGCTACGTTTCTTTCTTTCTTTTTCTTTTTTTTAAAGATTTTATTTATTTATTTGACACAGAGAGAGAGACAGCCAGCGAGAGAGGGAACACAAGCAGGGGGAGTGGGAGAGGAAGAAGCAGGCTCATAGCAGAGGAGCCTGGTGTGGGACTCGATCCCATAATGCCGGGATCACGCCCTGAGCCAAAGGCAGACGCTTAACCGCTGTGTCGCCCAGGTGCCCCTAAGCTACATTTCTCAGTCTCAATTTCCTCAAAAGGAAAATAGGGACTGCAGGGCCTACCCTGTAAGGCTGGGAAGAGTAAAGAAAATAATGTAGAGCACATCGCAGACTGGAACTAGTCAGTGGGCCGAAAGATCACTGTCAGCAAGCTAGTCATCTGGAGTTCAGTTGCCAGCTGCTCAAGGTTGAACATTTTGGCAAAGGCCTGGAGTGCAGGTGTTTCAGTTACAATGGAAATGCTTTCTTAACGTTGGTGACACAGTTGTGTCTTGATGTTGAAGTGAGCTCTGATCTTCCTGGTAGCCAAAGCAAAAACAAACAAACAAACACAACCACCTCAACAGATTACATGGTTTATACGGGCTGATCCAAGGAAGCATTGCAAAGAAACTGGACTTGTGCTTCTCTTTGGGCAAAGTCCCCACCCCTGGACATGGGGATTACCTTTGTGTTTGTGAGGAAGAATTCACTGAATTGGCCTCAAGTCAGAACTGAGCCCTATATGGGAGAAGTGTGTCCAGCTGCACAAAGAAGGACAAATGGTCCCCCACAATGAGGGTGTCGAGGGCACGGTCCAGCCTCCAAGTCCTGCTCCTTTGTCTAGTGGGTCCCAGTTCACCCAAATGTGGTCATCAACCCTTGTAGGAAATTATTGCTAAATTAGATCTTGTAAAATTTGAGTCTTAAAGGAAAAAGGAACATAGTAAGTTGCCAGGGTCCCAGTGGTTCTGGAACAGTAGAGAATTTGCTGGTCACTCCTTCATTGTGGGCCTCTTATTTCCCCACTCAAGGGTCTCATGTTGCCACACCTCTTTGTTCACTGGCACAAAGGGTCAGTAAGCAGTTCCATGGATGATATTTTGAGATGGCCCCACAGATGCCAATCTGGGATGGAAAAGTGACCATATCAATCCTGGGAAGGGTGTAGAAAAGAGAAAGAAATGACGCCATGAAGTTTTACTTGAAAGTAGAGTTTTCGTAAGGGATTGAGAAATCTTACTGGGCTTTACATGTGGTCTGACAAATTATTTTGGGGGATAGGTGAAGTGCTCGATGAAACACTGACATGGAATTAGCCAATGGCTGTGCCCCACTCTTTGGACCATCATTGGTTTCAGCTGGGTGTTGACTCAGTGGTTGTGGCATGAGCTTGGAAAGGCTGCTGCTGCTGGAACCACATGTGCCACCTGCTCGTCATGCCCCTGGAAGGATCCTCTTGGTGGTGTCCGTGTGATGTGATGAAAACCAGACAGGAAGCAGAATGGTATTTCCTCAAACAGCCAGCTGACTTAATGTATTTTTTACATGTTTTTGCTTGTCTAACTGTTCTGTGTTGCGACTCAGCTGGATAGAGGGTTAAGTACTGGGATTTCGGGAGTTAAACTATCCCTGTTTAATTCTTTATTTTTAAAAAAAAATTATGTATTTATTTGGCAGAGAGAGAGAGAGCTCGAGCACAAGCAGGAGGAGTGGCAGGCAGAGGGAGATCCAGGACCCTGGGGTCATGACCTGAGCCCAAGGCAGATGCTTAACTGATAGAGCCAAGAGGCACCCCTGTTTAATTCTTTAAAAGGATGGTGGTGAGATAAATTTTTAAAAATTAAGTAAAAGCTCGAAAAGGGGACCTATCACATTCCCAAATAAAGCTGACTAGATAATGAGAAAGCTCCTGACTCCAGTGGTGATTGATAATGGCCAAGCATTTGGTGGAGATGGGCTTTCTGACCAATGGCAAACCAAGCTTCACGGGAGTTGTGGGAGGACTCTGCACATTTTGAATGGGCCGCTGAGGCAGCATGGCGTGTCCTCATCTGGGGTTATTATTCTGGGCAGGTTTTGTGAGGGAATGGGGAGCTCCGGCGTGAAATCTGCACAGCTCACTCTTTAAATGCCAGGGTCATAGCAAACCATCCAGTGCTGCCCCTTGCCTTTATCCCTATCTGAAGGGGACAGTGCACCTTAGCCCCAGACACTTCTCTGAGGTCTTGGAACTTGGAGTGCTTTCTGGGAAAGGGATGCACCGAGTTTAGTGATCATGGGTTCTGGTGTTTAGTAATGAGCACCGTGTGTGTGTGGAGGGCTATGCTCCTCTCTTAGGGACATTCAGAGGCTATTGAGAAGGGGTCCAGATAAGTCAGCCCTGCCCGGGACAGCCCGCACACTTGATTGTGCTTTTGGCAAAGGATCGGTAAGCTATTAGATAGGAAGTAAAATTGGGTTTTCAAGTTAAGGATTGGGTAAAGGACATCAAAGACTTACTCTGGGGGGGTATCCCAGTGTTTACCTCTGATGAACTCTGAGGTCACTTACAGATTCAACACATGAAGGATTTGTCCCCTCCCTCTACTGCATGCTGGGCACCCTGAATGGGGCTTGGCGTGGCCTGTGAGCAGGGCTCTGAGTATTTGAGGCATTGCATTTGCAGTTAGGCCTCACACACAAAATGTGGTTCTGGATAATGCAGCACTTGATGTAGGCTCGTGTTTATATCTGCATGTCCCAAAGTGCCAATATTATAATTTAGAATTTTCTACCATCTTGGATGCAGATGATGCAGTTACCGTTATCCTGTTTTTTCATTACATATCAGGGTGTTTTCAATTACCATAAAAAGGGAAATAAAAAACAAAAAATTGTGCCATGTGTCACATGCAGACCTTTTTGGGGGTTTTATGAAGTCAAAGCTATGATGAGAGAGGTATGTTTGAGTGGTGATGGTGCATGGGCCACTGAGCTGAGGACTGCCTTCCCCTCCCTGTCCATTTCTTCACCCATTTTCCGAATTAGCTTCTGTGGATGTGAGGGTGGGAGAGGGCTGTGCCTGGTGAGCACGGCTGACGTGGAAGTGTCGGTCGGGGACCTCAGCTACACCCTCATCCCTCTGGGTCTCAATTTTCTTTTTTGAAAAATGAATGGATTGAACAGACCACTGCTTTTTTAAAAATTTAAATTCAATTAATTAACCTATAATGTATTATTGGTTTCAGAGGTAGAGGTCAGTGATTGATCAGTCTTGCATAACACCCCATGCTCATTACATCACCTGCCCTCCTTAATGCCCGTCACCCAGTTATCCCATCCCCCCACCCCTCTCCCCTCCAGCAACCCTTAGTTTGTTTCCTCTGAATAAAAGTCTTTTATGATTTGTCTCCCTGTCTGATTTCGTCTTGTTTTATTTTTTCCTGTCTTCCCCTCTGATCCTTTGTTTTGTTTCTTAACTTCCACATAAAGCAGAAGAGCCTGTTCTTCCTTCAGACGAACAGTTTGAAAATGTGGTCGTGCGGTGTTTCCTCATACCCTTCCTCCGGTCCACAGTGCTCATTGTCTGCAGGGGGTGGTCATGTGGGGGCACAGAGGGGGCACACCCCTTATCCACTGTGGGTCTCTCCCTGGGCAGTGCCCTTTAGACCTCAGGGATCGATAAGTTTTGATTTTCAACAATGGTCTGGTTCTTCTTTTCATAGAGACTTCTGGAATTCCACAGCAAAACGTTGATAAATGGAATAGGAGCACTTCTTCATGAATAGAACCTAAAGGTGCAGATTTGCCATCAACATGTATTAGTACTGTATAAAACATAATTTTGAAGCTTTTCATCATTAACATTTGACAAGCAGAAAAAAATTAATATTAGGAGGAGAAAAATAAGGTATGCAGGATTCCCAACAGTCTGAGATTTTTGGGCTGAGCATGAAGCTTGGAGCGTGGCAGGGTTCGTGCTGCTCTTCCTCGCCAGCTAACCTGAGTGGCTGCGGGCAGAGCCCTGGTTTGTGTTTTGGTTCATTCTCACCCACAGGTGACGCACAGCAGAATAATAAGACCACGTGCCCAGCTAGTATGTGCGTAGCTTTATGATGTCCCCAGATAAGAGTGAGAAATCAGCAAGAAATACAAAAATAAGGGTGCTGGTTTTTTGGAAATGATGAAAAATGTAGAAAATTTGTTGTTTCTTTTTTTTTGAAGAATTTAAAGCCAGATAGACACATTTTTTTTGTCTCCTTTCTTTGCTATGTTATTTGAAGTATATGTAAATGTTAATAATTGGCACATTAATTGGTAGTTTGTAAATGAATTCTTGTAAGAAAGCAGTGTTTGTGATCTAAGGTAGTTTAGACTGGTTTGCTTCATAAACTGATTCAACAGCAGTTCTGAGTTAATCTCATATTCTGTGTAAGTGCCATCCATGCACATGAGTGAAGCTTGGCTGTCTCTGAGTTCTGCTGTCATTTTCTAGTTTCCCTGAAGTTGGATGTCCCTCCCCCACTCTAACACTTCCTCCTTTTATGAGCATTGCTGCCTTTTTTGATTCTCAGTTGTGGCATGCTTTAGCAAGTATTTTGATTTTCTTCAGTTCATTTAGCTAAACCTTAAAAGAATCAACTAATGTTGGTGACTTGGTAGAATTATAGCCAGACTTTGCAAAGACCTTATGAAATGGCAGCCAGATGGCCATGGGATCTGAGTATTTACTCCTGGAAACTGAAGCAGGTTTTCTGTCATGATGATGTTCCATGTGCGTGCTCACCTCCCTTGGGGGCCCAACACCCTGTGGAAGCGACCCTCACGCCCCAGACAGAGCGGTGCCAGAGGACAGGGTGCATTGACCCTTAGGCTGCAGTGCCTGGTGCAGGACTGGAAGGTATGCAGCGGAATAACTCAATTTTCTGGCATTGGGACTTTAATTTTAGACAACAAGTTATGTTTACTGTGCTTCTGGGCAGGTCAAACCCAGTGGGCTACCTGCCACTGCAACCCAGAGTTCTCAGAACGATGATGCCAAGTACCAGCTCATGCTGCACGCATTTCAGATAGTGTGAGGAGAGGGGAAGCCAAGGAATGTCACTTTGACAGGCAGAACAAGACATTTATTCTTTGTCTTCAGAAGGAAAGGCAGAGAAACTGATTTTTGAAGTACCTAGAGTGCCAGGCACTGACAGGATTCCTTACTGAGGTATTTTGTGGCCAGAAGAGCGGTATCAGACCTGGATTTGAACTCCAGTACCGTTTACTGGCTGTGCAGCCTCAGATCACTTAACCTCTGCCAGCCTTGGTTGCCTCGTCTGTAAAATGAGATTTCTATCTTGCAGGATGTTGTGAGGATTAAATAAGGTCATTTATGGAAAGCACTTTGTGATTGGACAATAAGTACTTGATAAATGTGACATATTGTCACCAGATGTCAGATGACCAAAACTGAAGGTGTAACACTGGATAGATGTAGGCACAGAACATTTGTTCAGTTATTCCAAACTAAAGGGAAAACTCATGAGGTTTTAAGAGTGGAAGAGGTGTCATTGGTGGGCAGGTGTTTGAATACCCTCTGTGTCCACAAGGAGGCATGAATGACCATGTCCCTGTCCTGAAGTCCCAGGGTTCGTGGGCTGCCTCTGCCCTGGATGAGGGATGGCAAAGTTCCAGATGTTCCTAAGTGCCATGCTTGCCAAACCTCCTGAGGGTGTGCATGTTGGGGCATGGGAAGGAGGGAGCTCTTCTCAGAAATCTTACCTTACTCGGCACAACCCCCCTATTTCTTGGATGATGGAGGGTATACGCAGCCTGGCTCCTTGTTGGCCACCGAGGCTTAACCTGTAAACCTGCGTTGTAGACTAGCGGGTAGGGAGCCGACCTTCCTCACAGCCCCAGGGAAGCTTGGCTTGTAGCCAGCTCCTTCAGTCTTAGCACTGGCCAGTGGGTCTTCTGTTTAAAGGTGATGTCAGGGGCACGCGGGTGGCTCTGTTGGTGAAGTGTCTGCCTTCAGCTCAGGTCATAGTCCCAGGGCCCTGGGATAGAGCCCCACATCGGGCTCTCTGCTCAGTGGGGAGCCGGCTTCTCCCTCTGCCTCTCCCCCTGCTTGTGTTCTCTCTCTGTCCAATGAATAAATAAAATCTTTAAAAAAAAATTAAAAAAAAATAAAGGTGATGTCAGTGATTTAGGGGTAGGAAGCCCTTTGCAGGGAGATGGCCCGTGACACTGCAGTGGACCCGGCAGCATGAAGGACCAGCAAGGAACAGAGAGGCAGAAGGCAGGCACCGGGCCAGCCGGCATGAGGTGCGGTCGCAGCCTTGGCCGGTGAGCATTCTCAGACCGTGAGGGAGGCGGAGTGTCCATGGTGGGCTTGGTCCCAGCCACACCAAACGTTAAGTCTGGATTTTTACCAAGTTGATGGACAGCTCAGCAGTGAGAGTTCCCACGTATCTGGAGCAGACGAAGCAGACGGACAGAGGTGGGCTTTGCACAAACAGATGGGAGTTCTGCGCAGAGACG